>NC_046162.1:14079439-14379439 GCF_011064425.1 Rattus rattus | reverse complement strand
ATGTATTCAGGTGTCTATGCAGTCAGAGAAAGGTATTGGACCACCTGGAGCTGGAATTATCAATGGCTGTGAGCAACCAGATGTCAGTTCTGGGAAAAGAAATTGGGTCCTCTGCAGAAGAGCTAAATGTTCATAACTGTTAACAACTTCGCCAGCCTCCATGCTGAACATCTTATGAACATAAGAGAATAGTAACAAAAATAATTTGCCACCAGACAGAGCATAGCCCATGTTTACCAGCAAGGGAATACATTTCTGACTGAGTTGGTTGAAAAAATACATTACCCTGAAGAACAGTGAATAAAACAAACATGTTCAGATAGGGAGTGACAAGATCATCAACAAGTGAGAGTTGAAGTGACAATGCTATCACCAAGAGGCATCGCTGCCGAGCAGTATCTGTTGTTGGGAACTGCAATCCTTTGTTGTATACATTAGAATTCTCACACGAGGAGACTGTGCCTCCCTTTGACGATCCAGAAAATTTTAATGATGTTATGGAACTGAGTCTTTCAGTGTTCTGTGTACCCCTTAGAGTAGAGAGTGTCCAGGACAAGGGACAAAGGAGAAAGGGAAAATCGAGGGACAATGCTGACCTATGGTGGCCAGCTAAAGAGACATGATTAGCTCTTAGCAACTGCTGTAGTTTTCAAAAAAAGGCCTTCCATGTTATACTCGTAAAAAAATTTTGTCAATGGCTTTATCAATTTTAAGCTGTTAACATAAAAGTTATTTTGAGCCAAAAGGGGGTGTTGCCTAAACTTTAAGTGTGTTAAATTTGGTAGAATTGCTAATGCATGGAAAGTACACTGCAGTGTGTGGGAGGTGTGTTACAGTATGTAGCTGCATTCTCTTTCATATTGTTTTTGGAGAAAAGGGGTCAGAGGAAAATACGTACGGTAGGAACAAAAAAAGCTCTTTCTCTCTCTCTCTGCCTCTGTCTGTCTCTGTCTCTCTGTCTGTGTCTCTGTCTGTCTCTCTCTCTGAGTATGTGTGTGTGTGTGTGAGTGTGAGTGTGTGTGTGAGTGTGAGTGTATGTGTGTGTTGTGTGTGTGTGTGAGTGTGTGTGTGTGTGTGTGTGTGTGAGTGTGTGTGTGAGTGTGTGTGTGTGTGTGAGTGTGTGTGTGTGTGTGTGTGTGTGTTTGTGAGCACAGGCACCTACAGAGGCCAGAAGAAGATGTTGGATCCCCTAGGGCTGGAATTGCAGACAGTTGTAAACTGTTCACAATGAGTGCTGGGCAGGGAACTTAGCACCTCTGCAAGATCAGATGTTTGCTCTGGGTCATCTCTCCAGCCCATACCCCTTTCTGTGAGAAAAGTTCTTCTCTAGCTTAGAACCACCAGTTCAGCTAGATTGGCTGGCCAGTAAGCACCCAGGATCCACCTGTCTCTGCTTCTCCTCTCCAGTGCCAGGATAACAAGTATGTGCCACCACACCTGGCATTCAAAAAATATACCTACTTCTCTATTTCAGTGGTGTTTTATGCATGTCATAGTACTCAACTGGAAGACAGAGGGTATTTGTAAGCAGTATGCAGAATGTTCTTTCTCTCTGCCATGTGGGTCCCTGGATTTGAACTCAAAGTACCAGACTTGGCAGCAAGTGCCTGTACCCACTCAGCCATCTCACAGACCCACATGCAGAACTTTAAATAAAGGTTCTGGTGGGTGAGTGGCAAATGCTTTAGCAACTGAGCCATTTCCCCAACCAAAAGAGATTGACTCTTTTAGGTAGCAAATGCAGTAAGGGGACCTGAGGAGACACTGCATTTTCAGAGAGGGATGTTACACACACACACACACACACACACACACACACACACACACACACACATGCCATGGGCAGTGGGAGAGAAGCTGGGGACTTAAACACTCACAGCACACTACTGCAAATCCCTGTGGTGTGACCAAGATGCTGAGGGGTTTTACTTCCTAAGAAGGTCGTATCAGACATTGGAAAGCACTTTACCCCCAAAACTGATTTGCCTTAAGTGTGAGAGCCGTCCTTTCCCCAACTCCCATCTCCTTTTTTCTGATAATCCCCTCTTTATTATAAGCTTC
The DNA here is from genome assembly GCF_011064425.1 of Rattus rattus. Taxonomy (NCBI): domain Eukaryota; kingdom Metazoa; phylum Chordata; class Mammalia; order Rodentia; family Muridae; genus Rattus; species Rattus rattus. Next base: position 14,377,378 of record NC_046162.1, on the reverse strand, counting down.
TTAATATCCATCTGTTACCCTTTAGGCAGAGGCTTCTTAAATTCAAATATCAGACTATTTTTATCACAGAAGAATATGTAAACCAATAGAAAACAGTTTAATGGATTTTGGAGCCTGTGGTCCTCTTTAGCAACATTTCCATAATGGAATCCAGTTGCAGGCAACCGTGTAGCCACAGTTGATGGTTCACAAGGTGAGAAGTGAGTGTTTTCCTCATGTAAGTAAGGAATTCAGCAGAAGAGTGTGAGATGTCCAGATAGCCATGTCCTCTTGTCCCTTCTGCTCTACACTGGAGGCCCATGTGCCCAACTTGTGATTTGGCAACAGGCTGGCTCTTGGGAGGTGTGCTCCAAGCTTATGTGGAGGAAGATCATGAGGTGATTTCAAGAATAGGGCCTAGAATACCTTGGCACGGGGAACAGGTGTGCCTATTAATCCAGAAGCCAGAGACTTCCTGGGATCGCATTGGGCTAAAAAAGGTATGGTAGTGCAATTCTGTCATCCCAGCAACTCCAAAGGCAGGGGGATTGAAAGTTTAAGGCCAGACTGCACTACAGAGTGAGTTCAAGGCTACCTTGAGCAAATTAGCAAAAGCCTATCTCCAAGTCAAAGGTTATAAAAAAGGCTAAAGCTATGGTTCACTGGTAGAAGGCTTGCATAGTAAGTGTGTTGCACTTTTAATCCCCAGGGTCACAGAAATACAAATAGCGTCCTCAATTCTTTACATACTAGCAATAAAAGCAGAAAGAGGAGCTCAGAGTAGAGGGCTCGGGCTCTACAATCAGATGTTTCTATGTATCAAACGAAATAGCAAAAGCTTCCTGGATCCTGTGAGATTCTGCAGCCCTTCAGTTAAAAATGCTATGGTGTACGTGAGAGAAAACGAAAGAACGGAGAGTTACATGCAGGTAATAGGATTATCAGAGGACAAAACTGAAAGAAATAAATTGACAGTATGAAAATGAATTTACAAAACCATTTCAGCAAGCCAACAGGGCTGGCCTACACTCTGGAGAAGCTCAGAACTTGGTAGCTGCTCCATCTAAGAGGTCAAGTGCCTTAGTCTTCTAAAGCTAGTCCTATAGTTTTGCAGGATTGCTGCAAAACAACTGGTCTTCATTCCAAGTTGAAAGGTTGAAGAAGCTATTATGATGTCAGTGGTGGATTCTGGTAACAACGGAGTAGACATATGCATCAGCAAGAGGGGAAGATGGGCAGGCAAAGCCACACAGCTCTTTCCTTGGACCTCTTAAGGCCACTGCAGAAAGGGTCCTCCATCTCACACAATTCTTCCCACAGTTAAACCCATTCAGGAAAGACCTCCCCAGACCCCCCAGAGGTGTGCTTCATTCTTAATTTCAGATCAAATTAAGTTACAAATCAAGATTAACCACATCATGCTATGTTTGGCTAAGTGTTTTGTAAAGCCTCATGGAGGACTGTTGAATTGTATGTGGTCTGGTTCCGCCTTCCTGGTAGCCAGCCTGGTCTTAAGCTCCATGACAACAAGTTATTGGTTCCATGGGAAAGGAGCCCTCTGCTTCTTGTTCAGCATGGGCAGGCCAAGGACACAGCAAGCAAGGAAATCTAGGGAAAAGAAGAGTCTTAAAGCAGAAGCGGAAATGAGTTGAGTTCTGTGTGTCATGGTAAGTACAGCTCTGTGTGTTCATGTATATGAGTGGGTTCATATTTGTGTGTGTGTGTGTGTGTGTGTGTGTGTGTGTGTGTGTGTGCATGCACTGGCACCAAACAACAACCTTTGATCTTATTTCTCAAATGCGATTCTCATTGACTTTTTTCAGTGTGTAAGCACACACGTGTTTGCGTACACTAATCTGTGTGTATATACATAGGTAGCAGTCAGCACAGATTGTCACTTTCCACCTCAATGTTTGAGATTAAAATATAACACTGAATCTGTAGCTTGCAGACTCGACTAGAATGCCTGGTCAGAGAGCCTATGGAATACTCTTGTCTCTGCTTCCATCAACACATTACGTTACGGCACATTGCTACTTCTATCTTTTATGTAGGTCTGGATTTCCCAACTCAGTTCCTCATGCCTCCACAGACAGTCACCTTTCTGAGCCATTTCCCAGGGCCTCCTTGTTTTTGGAGATGGGATCTCCTACCAGGAGCTGGGACCTGCACCTAATCTGCTAACTAATTTGCTGTCTGGCAAGCGAGTCCCAGAGACCTCTCTCTCTTTCTCTCCTCCCCCTCCCCTCCCCCCTTCTCTCTCTCTCTCTCTCTCTCTCTCTCTCTCTCTCTCTCTCTCTCTTTCTCTGCCCAATACTGGAATTATAGGCATAGACCACCACACCTGTCTTTCACATGGCATCTTGGGATTTAACTTGGATACTCATGCTTGGGAGGCAATCTATTAACTAGATGATTCTCATTACTGCCTTAACAAGTTCTGAGGGTCATATCTTTGAACCTTAAAGCAAGTCTATGGCGCTTTCTATTAATCTCGCCCATTTTAAAGAAGGAAATACAGAGGCTCATAGGATTCCTTCACAGTCAGGTTTACTATTTACTGAATGGAGGCGGTTGTGCAAGAAGCAGATCCATCTGCCTACAAATACTACATATTGTAGCTCACATGACCAAAATGAAACACCTTGCCAGATGGAGAAACTGGTATTTTATGAGAGATGACATAAACACCAAAGGATGTGTTGACATGATGGAGGGGAGGTGGAAATCAGGTGTCTTGGGAAAATCATTCTCTGTAAATGTAGATCATTCTGATGGTATCAACAGATGGGAGACTGCATCCCACTGGATTTGCTCTGTTGACTGAGAAAATGACACTGGGTGCAGGCTCCTGCCCTGGTAGTGCTGTTGAGCCCATCGGTAGGATATGGTTTTCAAGCAGAAAATGTGGCTAATAGCAGCAATAAAAGAGAAAGCCCAGTAGGGTCCATATCCACTTCTCAGATCTGTTTAAGTCACCTTCGTTGTCAGAAAAATAGGCTGTGTAACTGTAGAATGAGAAACTACCTACAAGACCTGAGTGAGGGCTCAACAAATAAAGATGCTTGCTTCCAAGACCGATGGCCTGAGTTCGAGCCCCAGGATCTACTACCTCTCTCTCTCTCTCTCTCTCTCTCTCTCTCTCTCTCTCTCTCTCTCTCTCTCTCTTTTTCTCTCCACACGCACACACACACACACACACACACACTCGCACCCTATAAATAATAATAATAACAATAATAATAAATAAAATAACATTTTAAATAATATTATCCATATAGTGTGATTTTATAGGGAACAATCATACCTTGAACACATCGCATGATCTTTTTCTCTTACGCAAAGGATCTATAAAAATGTCTGGCTATTTTTCATTTTAGTTAACACATATACACAGTCATGCATGCATTTTTAAGTTAATCTCTAAAATTATTTGTAGTAGGATAGAGCACATATAAGATCAAAGTTGTAACTTTAATTCCTTTAAGTGTGTGATTCAGTGTTGTTAATCAGATTTACTTTTTATAAGGACCATCACCCTCAACCCCCAACACTCTTCTTATAAAACTGCAACTTTAGGTCACTAAGACCTCACTCTCCCCTTTCCCTATAGCTCCTATAGCAGGTGTTCGTTTTCGCACTTAGGAATTGACTCTCTGAGGTACTTCACATAGTGGACAGGTGCGTGGAACAGGCAGCTTCTTCTCTTAGCCTCTATCCTCAAGGTTCAACCTCAGTGTAACCTGAAGTTGAATTTTCTTCTGCTTCAGGCTACTGGTATAGACCACAATTCAAATGTGTTTGTCAATAGGCAGAGGGATGTTATTTCAAAACAGTCTCAATCATTTTGGATATATAATTACATAACCACAAAGGAAATGCATAGAAATTCTATTCTACTTTTTGTTTCATTATTTTAAATTTGTGTGTGCATGTGTGTGTGTGTGTGTGTGTGTGTGTGTGTGTGTGTGTGTGTGTGTGTGTGTTTTCTGTGTGGGTATGAGTTCAGGTGTCTGTGGAAGCCAAAAGCTTTGATCTCCCAGTGCCCAATAGGAATGCTGACAGTAAGTCATATTCAGGTTCTGTGCTGTGACAGTGTGGGCTCTTAACCACTGAGCCATTTCTTCAGCCCCCATTTTTATTTGTCTGGTAACCACATACTCTTTTTTTAGCCATAATTGGGTATCACCAGGATACAGAAATGAAATTACCTAAAACTTCTAAGATAATGGGAAAAGCAAACATACAAATCTACAACCATAGTAAGTGGAACATGGGCAGTGGCCAAAACAACCCGAGGGTCCTCGGAGAGTGGGTTTTGTACTTCCCAGCGAGAGCAAGGGCCCTTTCAAACAGTGGTGGTATTTTAAGTGACTCTTGAACACATGCTCATGAAAGATGGGAGCTTTTTATCCTGCAGGAGAAGCCTGGGGACTCTTGACTGTTGCTTTCAAATCTCTGAAGGGCTGTTATGTGGAAGAGAGAGCAGATGTCTTCGGTGTAGCCCCTCTATGGGAAGGAGGCAGGTTTCAGATCAATAGAAGAATGAGATTGCTCAGACTCCGATCTGTCCAGTAGCAGAACAGGCTGTCAGAAGACAGACAGTTGCACATCACATTCCCAATGACAACCCATCAGAGGATGGCAGGGAAGATTCGCTTAGCAGTTACGGTAGAATTGATGTTGTCTGAGGCCTCTGCCAACCCAGGACTTCAATTATTCTAGCACTTGTTCCATTAAAGATTCTCTTAAGGTGTGAATTTATTATATTTTCCCCTCTGAGGAGATATAGATACAGTGGGATAAGCACACTGCAAACACAGACGCACATCAGAGCATATATTTTTTAGAATCCATGATAATAAGAACTAATCTATGTATTACGTAATGGAGTTAATGCAACACATCTTCTATGAATTTATTATCATTGTTTTTAATCTAATATTCATGCTGTGCTTAGGCACTCATCAGACTTACCTCACCTATTTGATACCTGTAGCAACAGAACTGAGTGACTTCTCCAAACCGACAGTCTGGCTGCACAAGTACGAGAACCTAAGTCCTAAGCACTGGAATCTGTACTGCCTCCACACAACACAGTCTCCCTGAGTGCAGCTGCTTTTTAAAATTGGCTAATGTGGACATTGATCTCGGTCCTTTCCCCTGAGGCACCTGTTGTAATAGTCTCCTTGAATCACCAGAGGAATGGAAGAGTAGGAAGACCTACTAGCCTACCTGCAAATCAGAAATGGAAGTCCAATTGGAGTATCTCCTAAAACCACCAGGCGATGTTACTCACAGCATCCAGCTGATAATGTAGCCTCAAGAAGGTGAGAGGAAGCTTCTTCTTCCCCATGCCTTAAGAGCAGAATATCAAATATAACATGACACATGCTAACTTTTGACAGATGCTCAGCTTTATCTCTCTGCTCACACATCCCACCCTGTCCAGATAAATATGTTCTTGAGAAGTTCTGTGTGTGCTAATGAACTGCAATTTGGACACACACACACACACACACACACACACACACACACACACACACACACAGGCCTATCTTTTGTTCTCCCTAATGTATCATACACGGAGCATCAAAGAGGGCTTGGTCATAAAATGGAATTGGTTTATTTTTAATGTTTATTGCTGGAGAGGACCAAGTCGAAAATCAAACACATGGGTCTCACAGCTTTAATCAAGAGGAAACTTGCTAATAGATTTTTTTTTGAAACTTTAAATTTAACAACTTAACAACTTGGCAATTTAATTAACTTTTTAAACACAACATAAAGCAGCCAGTGGGACTTTCTGCTGCTGTACTTAATACAGCAGATCGCCCAGGAAGCAGCGAGGAAAACAGACAAGACACCTTTATGGTGGATGAGACGCCATCTGTAGTCACCAGCTAGAAGATTTTGTCACAATCCACATCCAGGAAGTGTAACTCAGGTGTTACAATGGCTCTCTGTGGGCTCTTCCTTGGGAATTTAGCCATGCCACCGCAAACATCATTAGGAGAAATTGATACTACAATTCCATGCTTGGAGAATGTGTTCAGTCCGGTCAGTTAACTCTGAGGAGGACATCCATATTCTCCTAATTAATTAATTAATTCAACATGTATCAGAGTTTCTACTAGAGGGAACTTAAGCAGGGAATGGACAAGGCTTGCTGACAGTGAGAGAGGAGGCAGCACAGGGGGGCAGCAAACAGATGTATACTGCCATTTACCCCCCTTAGCATCTGTAGGGTACCGCTCCTACATGGACACCTTCTCTTCTCTTCTGAGCAGAAGCTTTAGGAAGAAATATGGACACACCCAGACGCATTGCCATCCACCATCTCTGTACCATGAACTGAGCATGCCCAGATGCAATCCTGTCAGCCATTTTTATAACTTAGATGAGCATGCTCAGTGGTGCTCCTGTCTACCATTTTTATGATACAAAGGGAACATCCCCCTACGTTCCTTCTATCATGCCAGCCCTTCAAATGTCTTGAACTTAAACTCACCATTCTCAAAAATGTGTCTCCCATCTTTCCTTCTTAAACAACTCCTTTATGTGAGCTCCCGGGGAAATGGACTTTTAAACTGCGTGTGTTGAGGAGCTTGCTAGGTCTTACATGTTTTCGTACATGAACAGACATAGGCCGGACAAAGGAATCCCCATGCTCCCTTTGTCTGAGGAGCACATTGTTTCAGAAAGACCTCCTATGCTGTCCTTCCAGTCGCTAGAATCCCTAATGGTTACCAAATGATCCTGGGAAAATTGAGGTCTTTTCTGGGGATTCTTAGTCTCGCTAATATAATAATTTAAGAAAAGACTCAAACCGAAGCTCAAGGACAATTTTATTAGAGTTTAAAAGAAACACCTCTGGGCAGGCAGACTGCAAATCCCCGCGGCTGCCCAGAGGAGGGGAAGAGAATGGAGAAGGGAGGGCCGGGAGTCATTTCTGTTAAGTCCTGGAGCTCAGCCACACTGAGGAGGGGAGGCTTAGAGATAGGAAAGCTTGGCGCGATAAGGAAGCATGCTTAGATCAGGTACAGAAAAGGAAAGTAAGAAACAAACAAACAAAGAAAAAGTTAAGACTTTCCAGATTTTCCGAATAATTCAGCAAAGCAGGCAGACTACCCAGCAGCCTGGCATCTTATTAACTCCGCCTACTTCTTTAGCATCAGTTCCCCCTAGCGATGGGTTCCTGCCCAGATGACGGGCCAATGACATGTTAGACCTCCCCCAAGCCAGAGACTTCATCCTTTTGCCCAGAAGGGACCCCTCGACTGCTGCTGTGCCTGATGTGAGGAACCTTAGGTGCATCTGGCTTCACTCTTGTTTCTCAGCCACCTTTGTGTTTGATTTTGTGCTTCCCATTGCACCTGGTTACATTCTTGCCTCCCAATTGCCATTATTTCAATTTTTATTCTTTGCCCAGAGATTTTCACATTATTATCTCGCCATACACAGCAGAGTTGATTACTTATCTTTCGTCTGAATGGAACAGAGATAAGTGAGTTCTTCCGAATGCCTGAGGTCTTAGGGCTTGGCTACCTGACTGATAGTTCAGATACAGATTCAGGCATTTGGAGCAATTTAGAAAATAATAATTGGAACGATTTGCATGCCACTTGTTTTCTCTTGTATTGTGCAGCATCACATGCTAGGCCAGCCTCTCTGCCACTGATCTACACGCCTCTCCCCCATAATTATCTCCTATTTACGTGTCACACCAACTAATAGTTATTTGAGGTTTTTTTTTTTCCATAATGCAACTCAGTCCTGTTCTCAGCAGTAAGGATTTCAGGTTAACATCTTCATTTAGCCTGCTAATCACAGCAGGCCAGGATTTAAACTGGCCGCCTCTATTATGCTATGGAATTTTCTCCAGTTGTCTACCAAAAAGGAGTCAGAAACTTTAGGACAAGGGCTACTAGCATGAAAGCCTTCTAAACTGTCTGTTGACCTCTATGATGTCTATGTTATCCCTGTTGATTCTACCAATATTTCATGAAAGAAATAACAAAATGAGACTCATTTCGGGAGGCTCTGAGGAAAAGCTAAGCCACAGAGCTGGATGGGTAATCAAAAAGAGAAATTAAGATTCCCCAGGTAAGACCCAGTTTTGTTCAGCTCTAAGCCCTTGGCCTCAGTCTATGTTGATACTTCATGTGGCAATGTCACTCTATCTAGATTGTCGGTCATTGCTGCTCCCATCTTTCTCCTGAGAATGGACAGACATACCACACAGAATGCTGTTAACCTTCTCCCATTGCTATCTTCCTGAAGTCCTTAGGCCAGTTTCACGCAAAATAGATACAGGTCAAAATCACCCTGGAGTCTCTAGGGACACATTTTGTCAGCTACCCTTCTGGAATACGCAAACCTTGTATACAGAGAATCCACTGCATGTCCTGCCAAAGAGAAGTCCTGTGGCTGTGTGGGGTTTCTGATTCTTGTTCCTTTGCTTGCAATCAAGTAGTTTTACTATTTTGATTTTCCCAAGCTGGGGACACAAGTCAGTAGTAGGTAGAGTGAACATGGTGGTCTGAGTTTATATATCCCCTGGAAGGTGGAGAGATCTCAGTATCTGGGACTCAAGGGGCAACTAGCCTAGTCTACTTAGGGAGTTCCAGGCCAGACAGAAGTCTTATGTGGTCTCAAAAGCATAAAGTGTCAGAGCAATGACACCTAAGATTGTCCTCTGGTCAGTCAGGCACGCACACAAACACATGCATAAACACATGCACACCCACACGCATAACATTCTTAGGTGTTTTCCTAGAAGTCAATATTAATGCCAATAGTGTGAGGGGGTCTTTACAGAAAGAGCAGCAGAGCAGGCTCAGGTCAGGGACCTGCTTCAGATTCCACTAAAGTCTCTTTCCTTCCTTCGGTCCGACTTGTAAATTAATTGCATTGTTACTGTTAAATCAGCATTCCATGGCTGCATAATAAACTTTGATGAGCACCCACTGTCAAAAGACAAAATTGCAACGATTTCATTTCAAGATCTTAATTGGCTTAACTTTGACTCAGGAATCAGATGCATGAAATAGAATAATAACCGTTTGGAGGAGCCGGTCAGAAGATGCTTTTACAGACAGAAAAGAGCTGAGAAAAGGAAGGGAATGAACGAGACGCAGTGAGATTGGCTCTTTCTAAGTAACTTCCTTCGTGAAGTGGAGACGGGGGAGGGGCAGTGGAAAACTGTGGGACTGGCTAACCTCAGGGAACTTCAGGGTGAGACTTATGTTTAAAGAGGAGAGGAGAGGGGATTCGTTGCCAGATTGAAATGGAGCGTTTTGGGGGAACTTGGCCATTACTCTTGACATCCTGACTTCTTACAAGGCCAGGTAAAGTTAACCTACTAAGTGCATTTCTATAGAAGCCAGACATAACGTGGCTTCACCCCTGGGTTCTAGCTTTCTCATATCATGCAAGACAGTATCTCACTGGCCCTAGAACTCACCAGTTAAGCCAGGTTGGATGCTATGGAATGGCAACAGTTCCCCCTGCCTCTGCGGAACCACCCAGCATGGGAATGAGAAGCACATGCCACTACAGCTGGCGTCTTGAAAATATTAAACTTGCCTCGCAGGGCTTGAACTCAGACTCTCATGCCCGCAAAGCAGAAACTTTCCTGAAGGAGTTACCCTTACCCCAGACTCTTATAATAACAACATCTCCTAACACTCTTCATGGAGTGGAAACTGATGTTTGGGAATAGAAAGAAATTGACTTTCCTGGATTTCTCAATATTTTGCTGGGCAAAGTTAGACCCTAGATTGAGGTATTGTGCAACTTGGAAACACATTCCTCCACCTGACCGCACTATCATGGGGTGACATCTACTTCAGAACACTCAGAAAAACTATCAGGCACTTCCTTCTGCAGGGCCAATTTTCTTTGACAGCGAGTCGATTTTGTGGGAGAAATGTGAGGTTGTTCTCAATGCTCTCTGAGGTCCCACATGGCTCTAACACTCAGAGGTTCTCTCTCTGAACCTTTCTTTTATTCCCCTGTGGTACAGCAGTGTAATGTAATGCACTACAGTGCGAGCCAACTTTCAAAGTCTTAGTGGATCCTAAATAGACTCATTTAATCTACACGGGGATTTGAATCCTCACGTAAGACATTTTGCTTAATTAAGGCACATTCCAACATGGAAAAGTCATGTACATACAAACTCAAAGATCAGATTCGAAAGCGCTGAGAACCTACGGTCTCAATTAGCCTCCTCCTGATGCCTGCTGGGAAAAGGTCATCCGAGTTTTCAGCCTTTTAGTTACTTAAAAAATCAAGTCAGATGTGGCGCCATGATCAAGTGTTGAAAAGAAGACGTACCGTAGTAGCAGGAGAAAGTCGGACTTCTTGCTTCATCTCAAAGCACACAGTGAGTGCCACTTCCTGTGTCAGTCACTCAGAAGCTCACTGGCAGTGGCGATGCCTCTCCTGCCTGTTTTTTTGACCGTTCCAAGTTCTTTTCATAATGTTTATTCTTAATTTCAGGTATGTGTATGAGTGTGTGTCTTCCCATGTGGACATGTGTGTGTGTGTGTGTGTGTGTGCAGTGCCCTAGAGGCCAAACTAAGGTGTTAGAAACCACAGAGTGAAAATTACAAACAGTTGTGGGCTGCCCAACACAGGCACAGGGAGCCAAACTCAGGCTTCCTGGAAATGCAGTGCATGCTCTTCAACACTGAGCCACCTACCCAGCCCCAACGGTTGCAGCTTGATGATACAAAACGGGACTGTGTGTGGAGAGATCGGACAGACCGTCGTCAGGTTGTATCAGAGGAAAGGAGCGAGGGAGAGTGGCATTGGTGTCCCCGCTCTCAGGGCTACCTATTTTCTCCTCATACATTTGTTTATTTAATGATGCTGAGGGTCTGTGTTCCCTTCTCAAATAGCTTCCCTTCTACTTTTGTGTGTTACATTCATGTAGTCTAGATTCCACATAGGAGAGGAAATATGCCGCATTTTTTCGAATTCAGCTTATTTCATTTAATATGATTGTTTCATGTTTTCCTTCAAGTGACATGACATCATTCTTCCTGTTCTTAACTTTTCTCTGTTCTCTTTTTCTTTCATTCATTTATTCAAGACTGTCTACCTATCTGTCTGCTTGCCTATCTATCTATCTATGTATCTATGTATCTATCTATGTATCTATCTATCTATCTATCTATCTATCTATCTATATCTATCTATCTACCTATCTATCTATCTGTATCTATCTATCTATCTATCTATCTATCTATCATCTATCTATCTATCTATCTATCTATCTATCTATCTACCTACCTATCTACCTACCTATCTATCTATCTATCATCTATCTATCTATCTATCTATCTATCTATCTATCTATCTATCTATCTATCTATCTATCATCTATCTATTTTTGGAGTCAGTAAGTATATTGCCAAGGCTGGTCTTGCACTTCTTGGCTTAAGCAATTTCCTTGCTCCCGTTTCAGGATCATAAGTGCATGCAATTGCATGAAAACACTAAACAGCTAAACAGGAATAAATAACTCAGCTGACACATTCATTATCATTTGATGAATATTGAGGCAGCTATCGTGTATTTGTTTACAAGGAATTTATTTACTTTATCTTTTTCTTCATACTTGGAGAATTCCATATAATGTATTTGATGATAGCCACCCCTTCCTCCCAACCATTCCCAGACACACCCTCCCCTGTGCACATACAACTCTGTGTCCTTTTAAACAACAATGATATCCACAGTCCATGAATTATAATCTGTGCTACCGTCTCCTCTAAGGTGTGTGACCTTCGACTGGGATACGTTCTACTTACCATGAACTAGATGGTGTGGAAGATTGAAAGGTCGGAGGGATAACTAAAACTTAAGACTTTTTGAAGAGTCATACGGTTGCTCTGATTTGTATACAAGTATAGATTTAAACAAAACAAATGAATCAAATTTTCTAACACTTGGTGCTGGAATCATAGAAAGTGATGTGAATTTGATGAGTTAGCTGAGCCCCTGGTTACAGCTGTCATCGCTGAAGTAGACACAGTGATGTGAGCGTCTTCTCTAATACAAGAAAACATGCTGTGAAAATTCTAATCACTGGGATGTCTTAAAATTCCTTGCAGCAGAATGCGGTTGGACATAAGAAGTGATGCTCTCTGCATGCGTGGATCATGAACTCACTTTTCCACACTTTGCAGGTTGTGAGCTAGGCCAGTGTTAATTTTTACAGTGCAGTGTGTCATGACCTACAGTATTCTGTAGCCATAGCTTTCATAATTGCCAAACATCAGTATTCTACAGGGCCACAAGCTGTACTGAGCATGCACCTGGTACTGGTGCACAGTCCTTTCCCTCTAAAGTCCTCTGGCTTCTCTTCGTAGACCTGTGGAGTACGTGTGACTGGCCTGCTCTATACCATTGCACACTGTTCCCCAGTAACTGCACAGGTCCTGAGTTATTGTCGTTGCTCTCAGATGGCAATTGTAAACCATGGTTTCAGTAGTAAGGGCTAATCTTCTTACCGACCTTCATATGCTATTTTTTCCTTTTCTTTTTAATTTAAAATTAAATTTACTTATTTGTGTATGTACACACACATACACACACACACATATGTTCAGGCACATGTATGCCCTGCACTCATGTGAAGGTCAGAGGTCAAAGTCAATGCTCTTCTGCCTCATTGGTACTAAGGATTGAACTCAGGGCTTCACTCTTGGTGGCAAGCATTTTCATTAGCTGGGCCATCTCTATGGCCCTTCCTAACTAATTTTTTTTAAAACTGTGTGTGCACACATGTGTGCCTGTACGTGCATACCCATGCACGCACACTCATGCACCTATAATGGTGGGTGGGAGAGCAGGTAAATGTTGTATGTACACATATAGATGCACACCTGTGAGTCTGAGCATGTGTGTATGATGTTAGTGTTTGTATGTTATATGTGTATGCATTTGTGTGTGTGCGCTCAGAGGCCATAGCAGGAAGCATGACCAGTGTTGGTCTTCACCTTCTACCTTGTTTGAGGCAGGGTTTTTTTCATCCACTACCACGTGCACCTGGCTAGCAGACCCCTGAGCTTCCAGAGATCCTCTGCCTCTGTCCCCCATCTCCAGCCTCCTCCATGAACTCTTTATGGAGTCTATCAGCATTGTCTGCCACTGTCGCAGCACACCAATCCGTTTGGCTGGGAATATACCTGAGTGGCATTTATTTACATCTTGCTTCATATTTTTTCAGCATTACTTGTGGCAGAAATGCAAGAGCTGATTAAATTCCATTCATTTTAAATCATATTTTTGTACTCTTAAAATTTTTAAAAGGTAAATCATTTATTTAATAAAGTAAATAAAATAGCCCTTTGTATATCTTTTAAAATCAAATTTGTTTGGAAAATGCCATGTCCTTTGTTTGTGTAATTCAGTTTTTTGTTGTTGTTGTTTTGTTTCTACATTTCAAAACCTTATTCTTGTGTTCTGTCTTGGAAGACATTTAATTTCTTGTTTGTTTTGCAATACCTTACGACAAGGACATTTACTTTCATTTACTGTATCTTAAGTCATTGATGTTTATCTCCCAAAACTATTATCTTTGCTCAGATTGCTTGAATATATTTTTTGAATGTTTAATTAATGTCATCAAGTTAAAAAGGTCTTCCTATAGGCTGGGCAGTTGTCTGCTACTCTGTCACGTCACCTTCTTGTGTTTCCTTAATTTGTCACTTGCGTATGCTGCTTAGCATTGTTATTTTTAACATTTTCAGATTATCTTACCTTTGAGTAGTGATTATTCCTTTTTGAATTTGTTCTAGCATGGCAAAAACATGCTTGAACTTCCTTTGTTTGTTGTGGTGTTGGAGTGAGTAGCCTCCCACCTTGGCCTCATTTTTTCTTCCATTTGTGTTTACTTTTGACAATTTTTATATCCTTTTTACTTTATGGTTTTGTCGTCATTTCCCTCTTGCTTAGACAAATTTGCAAGTTATCCTTTTAATATATTTCCCTCTCTTTTCTTCTTCTTCTTCTTCTTCTTCTTCTTCTTCTTCTTCTTCTTCTTCTTCTTCTTCTTCTTCTTCTTCTTCTTCTTCTTCTTCTTCTTCTCCTCCTCCTCCTCCTCCTCTTCCTCCTCCTCCTCCTCCTCCTCCTCCTCTTCCTCCTCCTCCTCCTCCTTCTTTTTCTTTGTTTGAATATGAAATCTTCCCACTAGGCATGTGAACACTTGCTTCCTAGTCAGTGGTGCTTTTTGGAAACATTATGGAACTTTTAAGTGGTAGATCTTTGCTGGAGCAAGCTTAGAGGGTGGGCCTCCTGGTTGTTTAGCACAGAACCATTTTCTACTTTGTGTCTCTTTAATTTTGAATGCAATGTGGCCAGCTGTTTAATCTTCCTGACGCCATTCCTCCCCCACTATAGCAGAACTGTACCCTCCTCAGAACTTTAGGCTACAACAGACCTTTTCTCCCCTAAGTTGTTTTATCCTAGTATTTTGTTACAGGAAATAAAGACACTTTCTGACAGTTTCCCTAATGCTTGGATCAGAGGAGCATCCAGTTTCCCATTCAAAGCACACAAGAGAGTGCACAGTGAGCTATAGATTAATTATTAAAATTAATAATTAATTATTAATTAGCAACATTAAATGCACATACTTTCCTGTAGGCCGAGGCTGTGGACTGGGACAAAGAGCTCACCTGAGGAAGATATTTTCGTTCTCAGGAACCACGCTTTGAAGAGACTCCCAGCTTTTGTGAAAGACGCCAGCTCATGCCTCTGTGGTCCTGGATGCATCTTGCTCCCTGAAGAAGGCTATTTACATCTGGGTTTCTCTTCCAATCATTATCTTCTAAGATGGACATGCGCAGTTTTTGCTAGTTTTGTTTCACTTGTTTTTGCCCCCCCCACACACACACAAAAAATTTTTTTTCATTGCAACATTATTCACCATAGCCAACACAGGGATACAAGTCATGTCTAGTGATAGCTGAATCATAAGAAAACATCGCACATGTTTGCCTAGAAATGCTACTCCCTTGCTCAGAAGGAAGCTCTGCCCTGTGCAGCAAAGTAGATGAATACAGAGGATATGGTGCTAAGCAAAATAAGCCATTTATAAACTGGGAAGAAACAGCCACAATGAAGATCGTCAGAATCAGTGAAGCATAGACAATGTTGTTTCCAGGGGCAGGGACAGAGTGGTGCACAGTTCACACAAGCACTTTAAGAACACTTGTCTCCTACAGTGTACCATTTTACTATATCATTGTTGCTGGTCTTGTTAGTGTGCACATGGCGTGATGCAAGTGTAAAAGCCTGAGGACAACTTTGTGCTCAGTTCCCTCCCAGCTGTGTGCTTCCGGCTTTGAACTTAGGCTTGCGCGGTAAGCACTGCCTCCTTGGCCCTCATGTGATGTGGTTTTACAGAAAAAGAGAAGAGGGAGCTTCCTGAGAAACCTTAGGAGTGGGTGAGTGTTCATCCCCTTGATTTTAGAGATGTACCTCTGTGGAAAGCACAAATATTCAAAGCTGTTATGTTATTTTGTACTAAGTCAGATATTTTTGAATCTGCTGCACCTCCATGACACTCTTCATGGTAATCTTAGGAAAGGGAATGCAGTTTAGTCAAGGTAAAACCGAATGAGCACAGAGCTGGGATTGAGCTTCAAGGCAGTATGATCTCATAACCTGTGCTGTTTCATTTTCACATTAGCCCGGATTCTCGGGAAAGGTCAAAACAGCCAAAGGAACTGCTTAGCTCACATTCGAGAGACATGGATAACCAAAGGGCTAGTACAGCTCACAGGGGTTTCCCGTGTGTGTTCCCGTGTGTGTGTGTGTGTGTGTGTGTGTGTGTGTGTGTATGTGTGTGTGTGTGTGTGCGCTGCGTAAATAGGAGTATTGCAATGCCTATGGAGGCCAGAAGAGGGCAATAGATCCCCTATGCTGGAGTTACAGGCAGTTGTGAGCTACCAAGTGTGGGTGCTAGGAACTGAATGCCTATTCTCTGTAAGAACAGCAAATGCTCTTAACTGCTGAGCCCCACCTTCGGCTCCCATATTTGTTGTTGTTGTTGTTGTTGTTGTTGTCACTTATGACATAAGATTTCATGTGAGGATTAGGGTTTCCGTAAGTCCGGGGCATCAGTAGCTCTGTTAAGGTAGCTTTTGCAACCTTCACAGGGACAAGTGGCAATGACTGAACCATGACTGTCTCTCTTAGATGATGCATGTATTCTGACAAACACCATGCCCTCTCTTCCCAGAAGCGTCTCTGACTTAGGGAAGCTGGCCCAGCCTCAGCCTTCGCACATGGTTAGGGTGTGAAACGTCACAGCTGGGAAACCACCATAGCATCAGCAAGCTCCATCCTGACATTAACATTGCCAGAGAGACCATGAGGACATCGAAGGCTGTCCCTGAGGACCCCTCAAGCCCTACACTGGAGTCTGGGATGTCACTTTATTCAGCTAAGACTCATGGTGGCCTGTGAAGATGATGCTCTCTGAGGACAATACACAAATCCTTCAGGAATAGCTTGAGCTGAGGCTGTTCCCCGAGGAAAGCTCAAGGAGGAGCAGCCTGAAATGTGGCGGGATTGATTCTTCCCCAGGGACAGAGAGCTAATGAGAGCCAGGAAGGCTTGTCTTCCAGGTCCAACAGAGGCTTCTCCTGGGGTAAAAAGATGCCAGGCTGCTTCTGACAGGCCTAAGGGAACCACTGAGGGATTTACTCTGGAGAAACGATGGGTTGGCATTACCCCCATATTGTCACCGCAGGGGACCAGCCTCCCTTTCTGCTCACCTGTGGGAGATCTACTGAATGATTGCATCTTGCTTGAGAGAAACCTCACTATCCTGGTATTTTTTCTAAAGGTGCTTATATTTTGTTGTCTGCAGATCTCCTCCTGTGTGGTTTCTCAATTGTAGCAAGTCCCTGCCCTTAAATTAACGCCAACCAAGTAAATCTGTTGGCAGAGTCTTGGAATTTAACAAACAGCTCAAGTGTTTAAGATAGATGGGCCAGAATTTAAAATGGTGGGGGAAAATCAATATAGAAATTTCTAGAAAAGGTAAAGCTGTGAAGACGGAAAGCAGGTCAGAGGTTGCATGAGGCTGAGGTGGGTCAATGGATTAACTACATGTAGACATGAAGGAATGGTTTGAGGGTGACGGAAATGTCAAGCCATGAATTTTAGTCATGATTGTAGACTGCATGTGTGAAAACTCATTAGTCTGTGCCTAGAATGGGTGAGTTTCGTGGCCCGTAAATTAAACTGCAATAAAGCTGTTAAATTCGTACACAAAGAAAGACAGGCTCAGCTGTGGAGAGGCTGGTTCTGTCTGTAAAGTGCTTGCTTTGCAAGCACGGGCCCTTGAGTTCAATGCCCAGAACCCATATATAAAATCAAAGCATAGTATCGTGTATGTACACTCTCAGCACTGGGGAAGCAGAGACAGATAGAGCTCTGGGGCTGACTGCCTAACCAGCTTCTCTGGAGTGATAAGCACAGGCCACTGAAAATGCCTTGATCAGTAAACAAAGGTGGATGACCCCCGGTGAATGACAATTGAGGTAGCCCCCACATGCATGCACACATGTACATGAGTATGCACACACATACATACACAAACATAGGACAACACACACACACACACACACACACACACACACACACGAAAAACCCAGATACACACAAATCCTGCACGCACAAACTCTCAAGTGCTATCACAATGTCATGAGAGCACCATAGGAAATTGTTTCATGAATGGTGCCAGTGATGCTCGCATACAAAAGGAGGGAGCAGACAATGTCAAAGCCAAGTCTATGGACCAGTGCTAAGTCAAATTTTAAAGTCTCTCTCTCTTTCTCTTTCTCTTTCTCTTTCTCTTTCTCTTTCTCTTTCTCTTTCTCTTTCTCTTCCTCTTTCTCTCTCTCTCTGTTGTGTGTGTGTGTGTGGGGGGGTGTTGACATAGCCTGATCTATGGCCTACCTCAAATGGATAAGGTCAAATGCCAACCTCATGTGTCAGCCCTCTTTCTCCACCCTATTTGCTGTTTGAGGTAGTCTCTTGCTTATTGTTCTGTGCTCAAGGGTAGCTGACCTGGGAGCTTCCCAGGATTCTCCTGTGTCTACCTCCCATCTATTCTAGGTGCACTGGGTTGCAGATATATTCTGTCCTGCCTGGCTTTCACCACGGTTCTGGGATTCTCATGCTTGTGCAGCAAGCATTCTAGTCCCTGAGCCATATTCTCAGACTGGAGACAAGATCTTACACCCATTTCATATCATTTCTTACCCCTACAACATGCATTCTACCAGACTGTGCACACTATCATCCTTGATTTGCAGTAGGGGAACTGGGGCTTGAGAGGCTCCACGATCTCTTCCTATGAACAGCCACTTGCTATATCACCATGAGAAAATACTTCAAGAAGAAATCTCGTCTCATGATGTCAGAAGATCAAGGTAGGGAAGGCAAACACTCAGTTCACAGTGGCACCAACATGTGGCAGTGCAATTGTGATTCAGACTTGTTACACCATGGTGAACCAGGAAGTGGAAAGAGTTTGGTAGGAATCAGGCATAACCTTCCAAACCCTGCTTCAGCAAACTACTTCCTCCAGTCAGGCTCTAACTCCTAAAGGCTACATAGCCTTTAAAAGTATCAGCATCTGGGACTCAAACACTCAAAAGAGGAGCCCATGGGTGACATTTCATATTCCAACCATAATAAAAGGTGTGTCTGGGTGTGAATGTGAGAAATAAATGCTTAGGGTGAGCCAAGGCTTGCGAATAAACCGAAGAATTGAATGTGTCTGTTGCGTGATGCCTGGAGACCAACACACACTTAACTTCATAGTGCCCAGTTGCTTAAACTCCAGCACCAATATTTGACTGTTTTCATAGTGATAGACTAAAGATGAGATTGACTATCTCATAAGGTTCCAAGAAGAAAGAAATCAAATAAAACAAGAAATGTCAGCCTGGTTCCATCGGCATTGCTATTCCACTAAATGGAGATGCAGGCGAGCTGGAATTGACACATCCCTTAGCCTAGGGGTAGATGCATTAAACGAGCTTAGAAAGTACTGTCTAGTATAACAACTGCAAACACTGGAATAATTTATTTTCTAATGATCACAGTGTGTTTGCCTAGAGTGTTAGGAGATTGTCTGAGATACCACACCAACAGAACACCCTGTTCTCCTAAGCAACAGCCATGAAGTCGAAGGACTGTAATTGAGTGTTTAAGGCAGTACAGGTATAGCTGTGTCTTAACTGGCTCCTTTTATGGTGGCAGAGAGAGAGAGAGAGAGAGAGAGAGAGAGAGAGAGAGAGAGAGAGAGAGAGAGAGATCAGTCATAGAAGGAGTCAGGAGAAGTAAGCAGGAAAGAGCAGGTGTCTGATCCTCGCCACACAGAATCCTGGTCCTAACCAGCATCTACTGTCTTTGTGTTTCCAGCATCTGCTCAAATCAAGAGGAGTCTGCAGTTTTTCCAGATTTCCAGGGTGGCAGAAACCTTTGTTTTTCTCCTGGAGCCTTTGTTTGTTTAGGGATCTTGATGCCTCCTCCCTTCGGCCTCCGTTCCCTCAAAATCCCAAAGGCCCCATGATTCTCTCCAGGTGTCTTGGCTACTATTAGAAACCCCCATGCTAGCTTTCAGATGCTGCCGTGCAAAATATGGCTTCTTGGGGACCATGGGACACAGCAAGTTTGCATGTGACATCTCCACACATCCCCTGTAGTGACAAAGCAGCCATTCGTGAAAAGCACTTCTACCTGGAGTGCCATTGGGGTGCTGGTACAAGGAGCAGTTAGATATCTCCAGAATGACTTTAATTTAGGTAGGCAGAGGGGCTAATCTTGCCCCTCTTCCTTTCTCTTTAAAACTCCCAGAAGCATGTGGCTCCTGGCTAAAAGGGAATAGCACATTTTCTTTCCCTTGATTTTTTTTTTCCAGTTCGGGAGAGAGAGTCAGTGGAAGGTGACGTCTGTGTTGCAAGCTTCATTAGGGGCTAGCAGGAGACGGAGGCAGCCTGAGACTCCTAGGCTCCTTTCTTTTCAATTCTAAATTGCCAAAGTTAAGGGCAGCAACTTAGAAAATGGCTCTTCTAATTCTTAATAATGACTCTCCGCCTTCCTCCGCGGGATTGAAAATAGATCAGGGAAGAAAGATACACTGAAGGGCAGGACCTGGAATATTGTAATTCTCTTTAAAGCATGGACTCAGAAAGAAGGGGCAGGAAGGTAAGAGTTCACAGTCATTGGCAGAAGCACCAGCCGGATACAGGCGGGCTTCTTTCTAACATCTCATTATGTGGGAAGGGGGCTCTGTGCTTTACACAGGCATGTGGTAATTTATAAATTACCTGATTCGTCGTTCAGCTGGTATTCTTCCAATTGCTTTAATAGACCATAAAAATGGTAATGCCACGGTGAACCGTTAAATGCTCAGCTATTTAGCTCAGCAGCCCTCCTCGTTTAATAGTTTTGCTCATTTAGTGTGTGCAGTTTGTAACCAAGTCAATCTAATTTTGAAGGGTATTGGGGGAGCATTAGCACCTCCAGGAGGCCTGGACACACTTTTGTAGAAGGAACATTACTGACATCTACCAAGGCTCTCCGTGCATCTGCTCAGGAAGTCAGGTTCTTGGAATAGCTAATGTGCTTGACGATTTTTCCCTTCATAGTTCTGGGATTGAATCTTCGTGTGTCGTATGCAGATATTCCACCACTGAGCTATGTCCGTCCCCGGCACTCTTTCCACCTTTTTGTTTTGAGACCGGCTTTCACTAACGTGCCCTGTCTGGTGTTGAAACTCAGTCTGGAGTCAAAGGAAGTCAAAGTCAGACTTAGAATCCTCCTGCCTCAGGTTCCAGATAAACTAGGATGACGGATCTGTAATTCAAGGTCATGGTTGTACCTTTAAAAATTGTGGCAATGTTCAAGAGTTTTTATTCTCCTCCCTCCTTTACCAATATGGTGGTTAATATTGATAATTGACTTCACTTGACCCAGAACCACCTATCCAAGCTCTAGCCACAGCTATGAAGGATTTTCTATAGTGTGGGTTGATTGAGGTGGGAAGACCTGACCTAACTGTAGGCAGCACCAGTCTACGGTCTGGAGTCGTGCACTAAATAAGAAAAGAGGAAGCAGGGTGAGTGATGACATTCGGTCATTCTCCTTTCTGCTTCATTCCTTCAGATCCTACATGGCCACGCCCCTTGTGTTCCAGCTGCCACACCTTCCCTAGTGTACACTCCGACTGTAGCCAAAAGATACCCTCGCTTCTTAAGCTGCTTTTGTTAGCAATTTTGCCACAACAATGAGAAAGGGAACTGTTGTATATGTTTGTTTCTTTGGCATCCACACAAACCAGATACACCGGCATGCTTGGTAATTTATATAGACTGGTAACATGGCCCCAGCATTTGCCTGTGGCTAGAGCAGTTGCTGGCTTACCTCACAGGAGCTCAGCTGCACTTTAACTAGGTGCAAGGTCTAAACTAAGCCCAGATCACAACCTCATCCCTGCTTCTTATTCTGTGTACTCATCCCCATTACAGATCTCGTCCCATTTTATTTTCATCAACAATACCTACAAAGACTGTAAACATTGTAATGGAGAAGTAAGGGAAATGAACTTTGCAGAGATGGTGAGGTGAAGTAGTGACTCCCTTTAGATGCTGGCCTGAGTGTTGGATAGTCAATGAAGGTGTCTGAAACCAGAATCTTCACGTTGGTGACAGTGTACTCACTCATGTGGGGAAAGAATCCTTGAAACACTAATTAGGAACCATATTTAGAAATATGAAGGTGTTAGAGTTTGGGATTGGGTAGTGTCAGGTCTCAATGAAGGAAAAGTGTAGATATAACAAATATTATCTGAGTATCAGTGGAGGCCGAAGAGTCTCTAGTGGTGTCCCCTTAGCTCGAAGTCTGCCAGTCTTTATTTGTTTGCCCATCTATTGAGACAGAGTCTCTTGATACGCTGGAGCTCACCAAGCAGACTAAGCTGTGTGGCCAGTGAGGCCTAGGGATCTTCCTGTCTCTTGTCTCCCTAGTACTGGAATTATAAGCACGGTTACCACACTTATATTTGTATTTTAATGGCATCAAACTCAGGACCTTTTACTCACAAGGCAAGCTTTACCAACTTAATTTACTTTACCCATTGAGCTATCTCCACAAGCCCACAGACAATAGTAGGTTCCTAAGATGGCTTCCACCTCCTATCGACCCATAGATTAATATAATTTCATTACTCTGATCATGAGAGAGACCTGTAAATAGAATAAGATATCAGTGAATTTGAACTGGGATGATATCAGGTGAACCCGAGTTAATTAGGCAAACCTGAGCTAATCAGGCAAACTTCATAATGAAATGTAACAGCCAAGACTGTTGTCCACTGTAGTAGCCCACCTGGGCAGCTCTAGGAACACAGCCCAGTACCATATCCTTCAGATGCCGGTGTGTATTCTAATGAGAGACAGAGAAAGAAATTGTGTGAGTTTGGATTGGGAGGTATGGAGGATCCAGATGGGGAGAAGGGAAGATATAATTAGAATATATATATATATATATATATATATATATATATATATATATATTTTTTTTTTGGAGCTGGGGACCGAACCCAGGGCCTTGCTCTTGCTAGGCAAGTGCTCTACCACTGAGCTAAATCCCCAACCCCAATTAGAATATATTTTATGAAAAAAATCTATTTTCAATTTAAAAATAAAGGGAAAAAATAACAATTGGATCCCTGGATCCTCCTCTAGTTTGTACCACAGCTTCTCATAAAATTTCAGACTGAGTTCAGCTTTGAGATTCTTTGAACAGAAGATCTAGATACATTGTATGCAAAATTCCAATACTAGATCCGGGAAATCACAGAGAAATATTATTCCAATGAGAACAGATAGAACTTCAAACTAACTAGAAGGCGATTGACTGCCTTAGAAGATCAAATTTAAATGATAGGTGTAAATTGAAAATATGCAGGGTTTTTTTTTTTTTTGAGTCATCTGTATCACCCCTTGAAGGCCCAAGGAGCAGCATGAAAAAAGTGGGGAGGAGTGCAATGCCTGGGGCGTGTAGCCGAACTTTGTGAAACACTGTCTGCTGAGTAAGGGGTGGCTATCATGAGTGGGAGAGTGGGAATCCACAGTTCTGCAGCTACCTGTGCAAGACCTGTACAGGCACACATGTGCGTGGGCAAGCGTGCACGCGCGCGCACATACACACACACACACACACACACACACACACACACACAAGAGAGAGGGAGAGAGAGAGAGGGAGGGAAGAAGGGAGGGAGAGAGAGAAATATCAAGTATTGATGGTGTTCCAAGCAAAAGGACCTTCAAATTTACTTATTGATTATATATGCATGTTTGTAACCAATGTATTCAATATCTCAAACCATGATGTTGATTGCATTCATTAGAGTCTCTAATGCTTTATAAAACACCATGACCAAAAAGCCTTGGCACCTCTGGACCACAGCTTCTGCATGGTAATGCTGAGAAACACTTCCACAGAAGCTGGTCGCTTTCTAATCACCACCAATTTCTCAGCTTCAGCTGGCCAGCATTGATTAGCCTAAAAGCAAAAGTTTTACTACAGTGGGTCTGGTCTCTTGTCAATCGAAGCTGATTTAAGGATTCCTTAAAAGAATCTCAAACTTCATTCTGAAGCTCGGAAAGCCAGCCCTCCACTGTCTGCCTTGCTCTCAACATCTGTAATAGTAAAGCTTCCGCAGAACCACCTATGGATCTTTCAACATCCAGTGGTTTTTCCAGCCCAGAGTTCATGTGCCCAATAATCCTCACAAAAACACATAGCAGGTCTGTCACAGCATTATTCATGACCCGATGACAATTTTTGTCCTAGTGTTCCTAATGCTGTGATAAAACACAATGACTGAAAGCAACTCGGAGAGGAAGGGTTTGTTTTATATCTACTTCTATATCACAATCAATCACTAAGGGAAGGCAGGGACCTGGAGACAGAAACTGATGTAGAGGCCATGGAGAATTCTGCTTACTACATCAGCCAGTTTTTTGCTTTTTTTTTAAGCACCCAGAAATATTAGCCCAGGAGTGGCAATAACGAAGAGAGTTGGACCCCTCTCACATCAATCGTCAATCAAGAAAATGTACCACAGGCTTGCCCACATACCTATGTGGTGGCTTAATTTTCTCAATTGAGGTACCTTCTTCCAACACAACTCTGGTTTGGGTTAAGTTGACATAAAGCTAGCCAGAACACTGCGTGTTTATTTAAGCTTATTTTTCATTCTCCATATATGCCCTTCTGCTGACTCTTAAATAGAATATATCATTTTCTCCAATGACTGACTCTGGTTGGGCCAGGCTGTTCAGAATTCTATATTCCTGAACTTCAGAAAGTCTCCCCATCCAGTGTTTCACTGATACAACTGTGCCTTAAATAGGAGGAGGAGGGGAGAGGAGGAGGAGAGAATGAGGGAGAAGGGGAAGGGGAGGAGGATGTGGTGAAGGATTAGAAGGGGGAAGAAGAAGGAGAGGTGGTGAGGAAGGAGAAGAATGTGGAAGAGGAGGAGGGAAAGGAAGAAGAGCAGGGGTAGGAGTAGGGGGAGGAGGAAGGGGAGGAGGAAGGGGAGGAGGAAGGGGAGGAGGAAGGGGAAGAGGAGAGGAACAAGAGGAGGAAAAGGGAGGAGGAAGAGGAGAGGAGAAGGGGAGTACAGTGGAGGATAAGGATGTAGAGGAGGGAGAGTAAGAGGGGGAGGTAGTAGAGACAGGAGAATTTGGAAGAAGAGAAGGATGTGGAGGAGGAAGGGGAAGAGAAGAGGTAGGGGAGGAGGAGGGGGAAAGAGGGGAGGAGGAAGGGGAGGAAGGCAGGAGGAGGTGTTCATTACAGAAAGCTGACTCACCAGTTCTCTGGGTTCCTTCTCAGGGTCATTTGCTTTGAGGAATGAGTGGTGACCACAGAGCAGAAAGCATCATGGAGACTCAGATGATTTTTATTGTGAGCATTGTGGTCAAGCTGTTCTGCCCAGGTCCTAGCTACACATTCATACTCGAGCCTGAGGTACGTTTCTCTTTAACCATTGCTGGCTTTTGAAGAGCATCCATTGGGCCCATGTGTAGACTCTATCACCTCATTAGGCCTGCATTTCCCCGGCCTATAACTTCCTGGATTCAACACTGTAAGCAGAGGGAGACCTTTGCACTCCTGTAAGGTGAGTGGGGGTGTTAGAGTTGCTATTGCATAATCTACCCATTGAATAAGTCACACAAGCCGAATAGACATAGCAAGAATAAAACCAAAGCCAAAAATGTTTTTTACCCCAAGTCATTCTGGACCAAAGACAATTCACAGAGACTGAAATGAATATTTTCTTTTGTCTTGAGTTTTATGATCTGAAGGATTTACAGGCCAAGGCTTAAAAAGCCCATTTCAGTTATGTAAAAGAAGGACCTGAATTTTAGCAGTGAATCATGATATCTTCAACTTTACTGGTGGTGGCAAAAGACAAAAAGAGACAGAGAGTGACAGAGCAAAGGAGGGAAAAAAAGGAGAGGAGAAAAAGAGAGTAGAGGAGGGGAGGGGAGATAACTATATACACCTAAAACAAGATAGTTTGCCTAAAGCAAATTTATACAAATTTTATTAATTGTCAGCTCTGGAAGGTACATATATGAATGTTTATTTTATTTGTTTTCTAAATTTTTCTTACTAAAATGCAGAACAGTGGTGCGATTCGTGTTTTAATTCTATATGCAAATCCATAAAAGCCTTTTCTCTTCTTCCACAGTGTGGACGCTAAGCACTCGGTATGGAAGCCTCTCATGGAGCCCCTCCCTCTCCCATCGTGCACATTCTGTCCTTTATCCCTTTACTCTGGGATGGCTGCTTTCCACTAGCTCTCGTCCCCTTAGAGATGAATGTCTGCTCTCTGCTTTTAATGTAATTTTACATTTCAGCGGCATAGGTTTGTTTTGGCTGCCTCTTTTTGCTGATGTCTTATTTAATAAATCATAAACTGTCCCCAGCCTCTGAGATGAAGCCCAGCCAATTGTCATTCAATTTCTCATCAGGGCAGGAGCATCAGTAACTCCCCTTCCTAGCCTGCCTGGAAATGACTTTGTGTTTAGTGATGGTGGCCTGAAGTTCCAGAGAATTAGATCCAACTCTATTTGACTCACTTTGATCCAAGCTTCTTAACATAATTTCAAGTGTTTGACCCAATCAAGATCACAAAGTGGAAAATTTGAGAAAATCTGATTCACTGGGAGGTATCTTCCCCCACCACCAGTTCTTTAGAACTATTGGAAAGTAGTTTTAAAAAGTGACATTGTACAGGGGACTTTCAGTGTATAAGACAAGACAAGCAGCCAAAAAGGCAACTTGGAGTTACTGCACCAGAAGAACAAACTGGTCCCTGCAGATAGAGGAACACAGGCCTTGTAAAAAGAAACAAAAAACCTGACCTCAGAGTTGGAAGCTTTCTTGCCCCAGGAGCCTTTTGCCTGAGCACCTCTGGGAGCCTTCGGAAGTCCACGAGGTTGGCACATGGCCCCTAGGGTTGGAGTGGTCGCTTCATGGAATAAATTCCCCTGACATTGCTCACTTGCTCCAGCAGCCTGCAGAGGTGCTGGGAGAGTGAATCCATTTCCAGGTTAAAGCTTCAGAGTTTAAGCCACAGGTGAGTTACTGAGTTATTCCATAGCCCC
Source organism: Rattus rattus (assembly GCF_011064425.1). NCBI lineage: Eukaryota > Metazoa > Chordata > Mammalia > Rodentia > Muridae > Rattus > Rattus rattus. The sequence goes on along the minus strand of NC_046162.1, from coordinate 14,350,673 downwards.
ATAGAACAGCTTTTAACAATAAATTCAAGGAAAAGACAGGACAAAAGATTTTCATTGGAGATAAACCAGAAAGGAAAGAGAGGGAGAGGGAGAGAGATAGGGAGAGGGAGGAAAGGGGAGGGAGGGAGAGAAGGAGGGGGATAGGGAAAGGGGAAAGGGAGGAGGGGGAGAGGGGAGACTGTGTTTACCACCCAGCATAATACCAGGCAGAGATGAAGCTATATCCTATGTGAGAGATGCAGCTTTCACTGCATGTTATCTCTTTCTCACAAGATGTTTTAACTTGTTCATTTCTACTTAGTTCATGAATACTGACTCATGTATCACTTTCCCAAAAGGTTGGAACTCTCTCCCAGTCTTGGCAGATATATCTTATCATCCTCCATCCCCAACCCCTCCATCCTTTCATTCCTCTATCCTCCCCCCATCCCATTTAAAAAAAAACAATAATCTTCCTTAGGCTGTCTCACAAGTTTTGAGTCATGTACAGGCCCCATTCACACACTGACACAAAAACTTAAGCTTCATTTTTCTCTAATTGAAGCTTAAATTAGATACAATAAAAGGACACATTATGACATGTAGTATACTGGGCTAGCAAGATGGATCATCCGTAATAATACCATGGCTGACGATCTGAATTTCATAACCTGGTCCACATGGTAGATGGCAGAAACTGTCGTCCACAGGTTGTTCACTAACTTCTATGCACACACCATCACATGTGCAGGGGTCGAAAGAAAGAAAGAAAGAAAGAAAGAAAGAAAGAAAGAAAGAAAGAAAGAAAGAAAGAAAGGAAGGAAGGAAGGAAGGAAGGAAGGAAGGAAGGAAGGAAGGAAGGAAGGAAGGAAGGGGAAGGAAGATTAAGATACAGTTCTGAGAGTTTTTACAAACATGATAATACAGCTACAACAAGTCAAACTCTGAGACAGACTTCTCAACCCCCTCATCCCCTCATTCTCCATTCTCTCATTTCCCACCCCCCATGCCCTCAGCCTCCACCCTCTCATCCCTTCACCCTTCACCCCTTCATCCCCTATCCATTATCATCCTCCTTCCCTCACTCTCTCATCCCCTAATCTCCTCATCTCCCCATCCGCTTATCTCTTCATCCTCCCCTCCCTCATCCCCCATCCCCTCATCCCCTCTTCCCCACCTTCTCATCTCCACATCCCCTCATCATCCCATCCAGTTCTTTCTAGTTCCTAGTATATACTAATCTGTTATATCCATATAATTAGCTTTTTGCTAAAATTATGCAATGTGAACATAATTGTGAATATAACATCAACATGAAACCTGACAGAATATATCTTTGATTGCTCTAAACAATGCCCTTGTTTTTCATATTACAATTTTGATACCTTTTGCTTAATAGTATTCCTTGGTACAGATGTGCCACGTTTATTATCTCTTCTATCTCCATTAAAGACATTTAGATTATTACCAGACAGCCATGATTATAATAAATAAAATTATTATAAAAATTCATATGTGACCTTTTGATTAGAATATATAGCTTCATTTTACTTTAGGAAGATACTTGAAAATAAAATTTCTGGAATCAACTCTCCATACTTTCTTTCCTCTTTTTTACCAATGCTAATGGTTGCACACAGGCCTTGTGCCCACTAGCCAAGTGCTGTGACACTGATGACATCAGCAGCCTTCTTCTTACTCCTTACATTGCATTGGGGTCTCAGTAGTCCTCAGAGTCCTCAAGCCCGGGCTTCCCAGGTCACTGGGACTACAGGACTGTGATGACACACTGACTTCAGATCAATATTTTATTTCTTTAAATATAGGAGAAATACCTAAGGGAAATGTAATCAAATTAAGTATAGCAAACATAAGTGGATGGACCACTGGTTATCTTCATGAAATTCTGTATCTCTTTATCATTTAACCACAGAATTTACACATTGTCTACTATAAGTGAACCTGAGAGTAAAGATGACATATGAAATGTTGACCTTATGAAATTATGACCCTGGAATTGTTTCTGATAAAATTCTTCTTAATCTATTGGTAATGATTCTATCTGTCCCACTCAAACCCTTTAATGATTATACAATTATAATTGGGTTGAAATTGTTGAAATGAGGCAAACCCCATTTATATTTCACCAGGTACAGTATGCAGAAGCAGAATAACCAACAAAAATAACAGCCAACAAAACTGGTTCTTCTCCTTCCAACCCCCATCCCAATTCCTTCCATTTCACTACTGCAAGGTTTTGCCTGGTAATCTTTCTCATCTTGGTTTTTCTACAAAGAGCTTCCTTCCTCCTGGGAGCATGTTTCCAAGAACTTTTCTCTATTGCTGTGATCCAACTCTGACTAAGAGCAAGTTGGAGGAAGGAAGGGTTTACTTGGCTTACACTTCTAGGTCATGTCACTGAGGAACATCAGGGCAGCAACTCAAGTAGAAACTTGAAGCAGCAACCATGGAGGAACACTGCTTGCTTGCTTGCTTGTTCACAGATTCACACTCAACCATGTTTCTTAAACAACCCAAGATCACCTGCTTAGAGGTGACACTGCCCATAGTGTGCTAGTTCTTTCTACGTTAATCAACAATCATGACAATGACAATTTTCAGACATACCCAGAGGCCAACCCCTCAGGGACTGTAGACTATGTCTAGGACACAGGCAACATCATCTCCTGTGACTAGAAGTTGTGATGTTACATACGACTCACATTCTGGCCATGTTGAGAAAATGAAGCCCAAGGGAAGCAAGCTCTAGTGCCTACATCCAGCACAGACAGCACTGGTAAAGAGGCATCAGAAAGGAGAGCAGCTCCAACCAGCACCTTAAAAAATGACAGCAGCACATTTTTGGCAGAAAAGGCATTTCTCAGGGTGCTTTTGCATTACGGTTCAGAATTACGTTAGCAATGGTGGTGATGAATGATCTTTTAAATGTACAAAGCATGTATGAGCTGAACTCGCAGGCCCTTCAGGTGATGCAAAGAAGGAACATTGACTACAGACATGAAATGTGGGCCAGTTCAACATCAACTAACAAATGTTTCATCTGGTAATCACTGTGGAACAAGATATAGTTTGAGCTTCACAAACATCTTTTTTAATTTAAATTAGGTTTAAGCAATACATCTCTCTCTCCCTCCCTCCCTCCCTCCCTCCCTCCCTCCCTTCCTCTCTCTCAAGACTCTCTAGAGTTTAGCATTTTTAGACACTTTTCTATTATCTCTCTCATCATCTCCTTCCTATTATTTCCTCAACAATTAATAGACAGCACTGGAAGTTGGGCTTAGTAATTTCCTTCACAGGGGATCTGGTAATAGGACTTTAAGGAACATACAAATAAATGTGATTAACATTAGAATTCTGGTAAGGTAGCCAAGGTTGAACTCAAATTTTTTACATTGCTGAAGATGACCTCGAACTTCTGGTCGTCCTTCCTCTAACTCTGAAGTATTGGGAGTTTATGTTTACACTGTGCCTGGGTAATAAAACAATAGGGGTGCAGCCCACAATCTCATGCATGCTAGGCAAGCACCCTTCCTATTCAGCTCGATTGGTTTGTATACATGAGACCCTGTCTCCAAAAAAAAAAAAAAAAAACCAACAACAACAACGAAATATCAAGTTCTATTTTCTAAACATCGTCCTACATAAATTTTGATTATCATGGCAAAGCTTATTTTGGTTGCATGATAACACGATGGACTCATTATTTTCATTGACTTTTATTTTTGTTGGTTAGGTCTGCTTCTGCATACCCTATGCAGGCATAGCCATGTGTTTCTTCCTCTCTAAGTCCACAGTTTTCCTTTATTGAATCTTTGTGCTGGGGTACAGGGGTGAAGGGATAACAATAGCTTGGGAATGCTCTGGAGACCAGGGTCTAAATCATACAGGACTTGTCCCTGGGTTCAACTATAGTGATCACAAAAAACAAAACCTCCAAGTTTCTACTGAATTCCATGAAGTGCGTGGCCGTGGAAGAGCCAGACAGCATCGTGGGAACACGTCCCTGCATCCCAAAATGAAAGGGAGCACATTCTTAATGGAGATGCTCATCAACTTCACGCAGAGCAATCCGTTTAGCAGAGCAGTAAACCAGCTTGTCTGTAGTGGATTGTAGACAGAACAAATGTCACCTGAAACCTCATGTGGACATCTATCAGTTTTAGGTACATAAAACTGAGAGAAGAAAAAGTAAAGCCAGAGATGGAAAGAGTCTATCCTGTGAGTGCTCTACGCAGGCTCAGATGTTTGAGCATGCAGTCCTCAATTGGTACCACATCTAAAAGTTATACAACCTCTGAAACACCAGACTTAACTGACAGAAATAAGCCACTAGGGCCAGTCCAGAGAAGTTATGCCGCCCTAAGCAAACTCTAGTGTGTTTGTTTCCTGGTCCATCAAGATGTGTGCAAGTTCCATTTCACATGCCTAGGCTGAACTACACTACCCATTACCTTCCCTGTTACCATAGGTTAAACCTCTCTAGACACTGTAGACCACGTCTTTGGAAACTGGAAACCAAATTAAATTTCTCCTCTGGAAAGTTTCCCTGGTGAGTATTCTGTCTCAGTGTTGAGAGAAGCAATTAACATAGATTATAAATTGAATACCTGCTCAACTGTCACTTGCTTGTGACTTTGTCTTCATGAGGCCTTGATTAGTCATACAGAGACAGAATAAACCACTGGATTTAAATGCCTTCCTTCCTTCCTTCCTTCTGCCTTCATTTCTTCTCTCTTTCTTCTTTTCTTCCTTCTTTCTTCCTTCTTTCCTTCCTTCCTATTCACTTTGGTTTTCAATAGTATGTTGTTGCGAGATAATTTTGTGCACTGTGTATTCAGATGCTGATTTCTGTGCCCAGATATCTGTTTGCAGTTCAAATGTTAACATTGTCATAGTATTTGGATTTTTTCCTGTATCAATGATATGTAAAGATTGTGTAACCAATCACCTCTCATTGATTAATAAAGAGCTGATCAGCCAATTAGCTGGGCAGAAGAGAATAGGGCAGGATTTCTGAGCCCAGCCAGTCCCAAGGAGATGGAGAGTCATAGAAAGGAGACAGGAGGATTCACCATGAGGTCAAGATGAAAGTCCAGCCATGAAGAGAGAGAAGGAAGAGGATGAGGAGGGGGGAGAAGGAGAAGAGGGGGAAGGAGGAAGAGGTCTAGGAGGATTCCCTATGAGCAAGCAGTTCATCAGGGGAGTCACCATGAGGATACACATGGAACAGAGAGCCGGGCAAGATTCAGATTTCAGGTAAAGGAAAACAGGGCTGGGAAGTAGCCAGCCATAGAGGGTTAGAATAAATGAGTATCGGCCCAGCAGAGTGCCTTCAGCTTGTTAATAAATTTATTAGGTCTCTGCGTTATTTATTTGGGAGCTAAAACTTGCTACAGCAGCTATAGAAATGCTCTGTTTTTACTTGGGAGCAAAAGGGGTAAAGAAAAGCTCCCTGAATTACATTTATACAGGGCTTCTGTGCAGTTCTGGCTGTTCTGGAACTCACTCTGGAGACCAGGCTGGCTTCAAATTCAGAGACCCTCCTGAGAGCTGAGTTCAAAAGCATGTGTCCTCCCAGCCAGCTTAGGGTTTAAAGTTCTTGATATAGCATCTAGTATGTGTCAAAATGCTCACTTAGCTAAATTATTTGCCTAGCATATTCTTCTAGAAACACAAATGTGATTTTTAGTCACCATGAAGAGCTGTGTGCATATGTTTCTGAGGAGCTCAGCTAGAAATATAGAAGTCTCACACCATACATAATTCTTTCACAGGACAGGAATTGAGAAGCAGATGCTGAGCTTAAGCGTCAAGGTCTTGATTAGAGATCAATATTTATGCAAAGAAATTGATGAAGCCATATTGGAGAAAAACAGGTAATATTGCAATGCAGCCGTCATGAGGCAAAGGCTCTACCAAGATGATACCTATAGTTTTGCATCTTGGGTTGTCATGGATGAGCTTCTATGAGATTACAGTTGTCTCAGAAGGGTCTCACTAGTGGAGACTCTCTTATGCCAAAGCAGGCCCTGGCACTAGAACAGCCACTGTGGCTTCTGGTGAGCACACTGCCCACTGCTGCTAGGCCCGCTGGGAAAGGTTGTTGGGGATGCATTTGTCTTTACTTCCCAGTGAGAAGCACAAATCAGGATCAAGGAAGGAAGGAAGGGAACAGGAAGATCAAGGTCACTTCTCTGGGACTAATAGACAAGAGGCAGCATCCTTGGAAACACAGGAGGAAAAGAAATGGCACACAGTAAATGCATGCATCTCTTATATATACCATTTCTATTCATAATAATAAGGACGTCTGTGTCAAATGGCAACATTTTCAAGCAGATAAGACAACAAAAGGCCTGGCTACCTCGATGGTTAAGACTGATTGCCAAACAGAGAGCATCTAGAATCACAGGAGATAAGTCTCTGGACATTCCTTCAAGGTTGAGGTCAGAAGATGCCTAAATGATGAACTGGGCTTCTGAACTGAAGAAAACGGAGAACTGTGCTGAGTGCTGCCTTCCCTTGTCTTTGCCTCCTGATGGTGAATTCAGCAGGACCGGTTGTTCCAAGTAGCTCATGTCTTTCTTCCCCTCGATGGTTGTTTGTATCCTTGAACCGTGAACCTAAGTAAACCTTTCAAGGCTTAAGTTGTCTTTGCTAGGTACCCCATTGCCTGACCAGAGATAAGTAACTAATGCAGCATCCCAAAGAGAGTCAAGAAAGGATCTAAACCAGCAGAGAATGCTGGCTAATTACAAAGACTAGAAGAATGGCTGAGAACATGATGACAGTCTGGGACCATGTCCTAATTCTGTAGTCACATGTTACAAGTAAGCCAATTAACGTCCTAATCAATCAATTGACATGCTTATCTATCTTGTGTTTATGGGTGTTTTGTCTGCATGTATGTAAGTGCACTCCATGCATGCAGTGCCCATGGCTTTACTGATAAGGACGAGCCACTGTGTGCGTTCTCAGAACCGAAGCCAGGTTCTCTGCAAGAGCAGCAGTTGTTCCTAACTACGGAGTCCTCTCTCCAGCCTGCAAATTCCTAATACATTTGTGGCGCTTGGGTGTTGCAGATGTACTGACTAGATACAGCAAGTGTGGTGGGCCATGGGCTGAGCCTCGTGGCTGCTGCGTGATGCTCATTCACGCAATTAAACACTCGTGCTCTCATTCACATACGATCCCAAGTTCTCTGTAATTCTTTGCTAAGGAGGTGTTTTAATTAATACCAAATTTTGCTTCCTCCCAAACACATATACCATGTACCCCTTAAATTTGATGCCTGTAGGAGGCTGGAGAGAGAACCCAAGTGTAGGGAACAGGGGAATCATTGAGGCTTGCAAAGCTAGCCCAAAACAATGAGAAACCCTGTCTTAGGGGAATAAAAAGAGAGTGATGGAGCAAGACACAACATATTTCACATACACACATGCACACACACACACACACACACACACACACACACACACACACAGAGAGAGAGAGAGAGAGAGAGAGAGAGAGAGAGAGAGAAGAGGGGGTATTTAACTCTATTGTCTAATAAAGAATTATAGACCACACACAAGCACAAGAAATCATCTGAGAAATTCCATTCCAGAGTGAAGAATCAGGCAGTGTTTAATTTTATTAAACCGAAGTTGCCCAATTACTTTTAGCCCCATGACCCTGATTTTTCATAAGCAGATTTATTAATTGTGACTTTTAAAATCATAAGCAACAGAAACACAACTCCAACATACTTAGGGAAGTAAAAAGGACACACATTCAGTAATTGCCTTGACTAAGAATGAAGTTCAAACATACTCGAATCCAGTGACCAAATGGTGTCACCTGTCAATCTGTATTGTGAGTCCTCACTTTACACAATTACTTTCTAGGAAGGTCCTCTCTGTGTGTCTAAAACATGAATGGCTTCACTTCCAAAGTTTTTTGTTTCTTTGTTTTGTTTTTTTCATTTTTATTAACTTGGGTATTTCTTATTTACATTTCGATTGTTATTCCCTTTCCCGGTTTCCAGGCCAACATCCCCCTAACCCTTCCCCCTCCCCTTCTATATGGGTGATCCTCTCCCCATCCTCCCCCCATTACCACCCTCCACCCAACAATCACATTCACTGGGGGTTCAGTCTTGGCAGGACCAAGGATTTCCCCTTCCACTGGTGCTCTTACTAGGATATTCATTGCTACTATGAGGTCAGAGCCCAGGGTCAGTCCATGTACAGTCTTTGGGTAGTGGCTTAGTCCCTGGAAGCTCTGGTTAGTTGGCATTGTTGTTCATATGAGGTCTCAAGACCCTTCAAGCTCTTTCAGTCTTTTCTCTGATTCCTTCAACGGGGGTCCTGTTCTCAGTTCAGTGGTTTGTTAATGGCATTCGCCTATGTATTTGCTATATTCTGGCTGTGTCTCTCAGGAGAGATCTACATTGGTTCCTGTCAGCCTGCATTTCTTTGCATCATCCATGTTATATAGTTTGGTGGATATATATATATATATATATATATATGCCACATGTAGAGCAGGCTCTGAATGTGTGTTCCTTCTGCCTCTGTTCTAAACTTTGCCTCCCCTCCCTATTCTCTCCCAAGGGTATTCTTGTTCCCCCTTTTAAAGAAGGAGTGAAGCATTCGCTTTTTGGTCATCCTTCTTGAGTTTCATGTGTTCTGTGCATCTAGGGTAATTCAAGCACTTGGGCTAATATCCACTTATCAATGAGTGCATACCATGTGTGTTTTTCTGTGATTGGGTTACCTCACTCAGGATGATATTTTCCAGTTCCATTCATTTGCCTGTGAATTTCATAAAGTCATTGTTTTTGATAGCTGAGTAGTATTCCATTGTGTAGATGTACCACATTTTCTGTATCCATTCCTCTGTCGAAGGGCATCTGGGTTCTTTCCAGCTTTTGGCTATTATAAATAAGGCTGCTATGAACATAGTGGAGCATGTGTCTTTTTCATATGTTGGGGCATCTTTTGGGTATATGCCCAATAGAGGTATAGCTGGATCCTCAGGTAGTTCAATGTCCAATTTTCTGAGGAACCAACCTCCAGACTGATTTCCAGAATGGTTGTACCAGTCTGCAATCCCACCAACAATGGAGGAGTGTTCCTCTTTCTCCACATCCTCGCCAGCATCTATTGTCACATGAGTTTTTGATCTTAGCCATTCCCACTGGTGTGAGGTGAAATCTCGGGGTTTTGATTTGCATTTCCCTTATGACTAAAGATGTTGAACATTTCTTTAGCTGTTTCTCAGCCATTTGACATTCCCCAGCTGTGAATTCTTTGTTTAGCTCTGAACCCCATTTTTAATAGGGTTATTTGTCTCCCTGCTGTCTAACTTCTTGAGTTCTTTGTATATTTTGGATATAAGCCCTCTATCAGTTGTAGGATTAGTAAAGATCATTTCCCAATCTGTTGGTTGCCGTTTTGTCCTAACAACAGTGTCCTTTGCCTGATTAGAGTGGAAATCCATAGCAGAAAGGAGAAGAAAACTGGCTTTTATTTATAACTTTAGAACCATCATGGTAGCTTCTCAGCAGGCCGGTTCACTGGCTCCACTAAAGTAAAGACTTCTACCTCTGGAACAGAGCTAGGGTTGCTATGTCTCTTTTCATCCCCAAGGCTCAGGACCGGGGTGTGGCTTCATGGGGGAACCCTTGCTTAGTGTGCACAAAGTCCTGCTTCTGATCTCCGGCACTGTGTCAAAACACAGAGGTTCCCTATGCAATGAGTAACTCCTTAAAAATCAAGTGTGCTGTGAGCTATTTCCAGTGGGAAATAAATCTTCCCAATCTCTTATAAATCTTATAACCCTTTGGGATGAAGGGGTTAAGCCTGCAATAGCCCCAGAACCAGTAAGGCCGTCGGAGATGTCTGTCTTGCCAAACACATCTCTATGCTGAATTTGCAAAAAGGTCTAATTTCTCCTTTGGAGCTCTGAACAAGGCTATTAAGAGGCCCTTTCAACTTCTCCCTCTGGGAAGCTTTGCAAACAGCTGCACTGAACTGAAAGCAGAAGAGCACTAAAGCCTTAGGAACCCAGGCTCAGTGCCCTCCAGCAGCCCCAGGCTTTTTCCAGGCAACCTTCATGTGGATGGAGCAGCGCGATGGATGGTGGGAGACCTGAAGATTCTCAGCAAAGCTCAGCTCTGATTGGATGCCTGCCAGGGAGTGCCCTGGGCAGCCTTATCCTGGAATGGAGAATAAGGCTGATATCCAGGAAAAACGTCGTGATTTAGTGTTGAGTACAGATGGGTTACGCAGAAAGCGTGTTTTAGTGTTGGAGAGAGGAAGACTTTTCCCAAGTTGGAGGCACACACACAGTAAGACCTCTTGCAATGATTTTTGTTGCAAGGACTATATTCTGAGACATTCTCATATAGGCTCTGTCCGTAATAAGAAGTTCACTGCAAAACCATTGCCAGGAAAGAAACGAGCAGAGAGAGGGCAGCGTGGTGTGTGAAGAGGTAACTGAACTTTGGGGTCTGGATCCCATGGATTCACTGAGTCTTCTGGGAAAATCCCTTCCGTTTTCTCGGCTCCATTGTTTTCTGAAGCTAACTTGCAAAGGACTCTGTGCTCACGTCTTCATGCTTCACGTGTCACACAATAGTGACACAAACTTGTAAACACACTTGTGAGGTGGAGGCAGGAGAATCTGAAGATAAAGGCCAGCCTTGGTTACTTAAGTGAGCCTGGGGTATGTGGTGACACTGTCCCCGAAGCCAGCCAAACAGCACAGAGAGTGCTGTTGAAATCGCTGGCTCTGTGGATGGATTTTGGGTAGAGTTACACACAGAGTCCTCAGATTCAGGCTGAGGTAGGAAAAAAGCTGTGTTTCATGGCCTGTTATAATTTTAAATTGAGAGTTTCTGGGAAGGAAAAACAAAATAGCCAGTGTGTGTGCTTCTCAGTTGGATTTAAAAATCCCTTTTGAAAGTATTACTTGTGGTTTCATGGATGGTTAGATGAGAATGTAGAGTATAATTTGGGCCTTCTGTTTTTGTTTTGTTTTCTACAGATATTGAAAAATCATACCTCCCAGGCAATCAATGTTAAATATTAAATGCACAGAATTATAACACATGAAGTGCTCGTATCCTTTTATTCTCATTTGAAGCTTAAATGTGATTTAATGAAGTTAAATCTGTATCTGAAAGCTGAAAGAAAAGACACAAACAAAACAACAACAAACTAAAAGATAAATAAAAATAAAAACTCATGCAACTCTTTGCTTTGGTATCCAAGAAGAGGAGAATGAATGATATATCTCCAAGCCTCTCAAGGTGGAAAAGATTTTGTAACTTTAAACAATTGGATATTTTCCTTGAAATTTAAAGCAGTGCTCATCTGAGCAGTTGAGAAACTGAGGCAGGAGGATGAGAATTTCAAGAGTATTCTCAGTTATAAATCAACTTTGAGGCCCATTTAGGCTACATGAGACTCAGCCTCAAAAATAAAAATAAAAATAAAGCTAGTAGAAAGAAAGAATTCTCTATCCACACAAGTGTTCTAAACCATTTAGGATCGGGGCACCATGTGCCGAAGTTCTTACCTCTCTGAAGCAAACTCTGCCCTAGCATGAATCAACATTTTTCTCTGCTCATATTCCATTCCTCATTCCTCCCTTACTTCTATTCCTCATTATGTATCACCTTTTTGAATGCCAGGACTCTTAGAGATGCCAGGGAGTCATATCTAGGCTGCTGCAGAGATCCTGGGGAAGTTGTGATGTGAGCTGGTGGTCTTCCAGTTCATGCCATTCTCCATGGGAAAATGCTCACTGTTCATTTTCTTTGGTGGCTTTTGAAGGGGGTGGTGTGTTTGCCTAACAACTGAATGCAACAAGAGAATTCTTGGGAGGGACAACCTGCACTAAGTGCAAGAGGAGAGTTGAGAAAGACGAAGTATGTGTTGTTGTGAAGGTCACAGTTAGGGAGTGGGGTAGCTCTGGACAGAACTAAGAGTAACTGAGGTCAGGCTGTGGTAAGTACCTCAGCAGAGGTATTCAGTTTGAAACACCAGGGAGAATGGATCATAGAACCCACGTTTTGGATGGGAAAGTTTCCAGGTAGATTTCCCAAGAAAACACTTGAGCTTGATTATGAAAGATGAGGCTTACAAGAAAGAAAAGGTTTCTTCTTTGATTGTGTGAGTCCATCTTCATCAGCAAATTGACTGGATTTATAATTGTCATGGAAATGCATCTCTGTGTGTGTCTGTGTGCTTCCAGGAAGGCTCACCATAATAGCGATCTCTTGGCCTGCATGAAAAAGGATAGAGCAAGTTTGGCATCAGCATCCATCTTTTTACTTCCTGTCTTTGGATGTCCTGTTTTGTCTTCTTACCTCCATAACTTGACTATACTGTCAAATTGTAAACCAAAGCAAGTCTTTTCAAAAGTTGGGTGTTTTAATCACAATGGTGACAACAGTAACAAATACAGCTTGTTAAAATTTAGAGAGTAGGGCATGCATGGTGCCTTAGTCTAAAGCCATGAGCAAGGCGACTTATAAAATCCAGTATTTAAGTTGTGGCTTACAGTTCAAAGGTTAATTCCATGACTATTATGACAGCAGACATGCAGGCTTGGTGCTACAACTAGAGCTGAGAGCTTATATCCTAGTCCAAAAAACATGAAACAAAGGGATCTAACTTGAAATCTCATGGGCTTTTGAAACCTTTTATTCAAAGACCATGCTTAGTGATAAACCTCCTCAACACAGCCACACCTCCTAATCCTTCTCAAAGAGCTCCACCAGCTGGGTGATAGGTGTTCAAATGTGTGAGTCCCTCGGGGTCATTCTTATTCACACCACCACACTTGGTATCTGCAGAGAATAACAAATGAGGGTTTGTGTAAAAGGGCAGCAAAAGAAGGCTGTGGAGATCTACATTAAAGCCTGGTAAATGTTATAATACAGTTCAAATTAAAAACCATGTACCGCAAATCTAATAGGGAGCTGTCCTGGTGCTGAAGGCTCAGTTCGGAGAACAGTGTCTAGGACATATGAAGTGCTGATTGTAACATGGTGGGTGATCATTTCCTAAATAAATATATGGAAAGGCATGACATGAATGCTGAACATCCAGTGAGGAGCAGCGGAAAGAGTTTGATGAGCAAATTCAAAACAGCAAGGAGGATCATTTCCAGGACTAGGAATTTCATAAAGAAATCCTAGCATATGAACAAGAGTGATAAACATGGTATGCCCAGAAGGAAGAAAACTGCAGGGTGAGAAACGGCAACTGAGACTGAGAAAGCTGACAGACAGAAAAGGGAAAATGGATGCTTAATTTACTGGAGATTGAATTATAAATTTTTAAAAATTGCAATGAAGTACTTAATAAGCTAACATTGAATGCCAGTTTAAAATGGTGTGTGGTTTTTAGTGTGTTTTCAAAACTCTACATTTATTATTCCTTATAATTAAAGCAGTGAGTTTAGGTATTTATTTTGTGTGTGCATGTGCACGGCCATGAGGACAAGTTACAGAAGTCAGTTTTCTCCTTCAACCATGTGAATTCTGAGCATTGAACACTGGTCCTCAAGCATGGTGGCAAGTGACTTCATTTGCTGGGTCACCTTGTCAGGTTCATTCCTGATTCTAAGACAAAATTAGTTTCCCACTTGCTGTGGTTGGAGCATATGCATGACTATAAATATATGTAAAAGTGGAAATTTAATACTTAATGTAGGAAAGTTTATGATCTAAATCACCAATGTCTCGTAGAACTTGGTGAGATAATGGGGATTCCCTATGCCATATTAACTCCATGGTACCCACTCCTCTAGAAAATTGAAATTTCACCTGTTCTAGGTCATTGAGATGTCACATGTTCTAGGTAACGGAAATATAGCTGTAGCAACAGAAGAATTCTATGTTCTATCCTCTGAATGCTATTTAATAAGTGTGATCTTTGATAGCTGGTTATTGCTGGGGCCTACCTTACTGGACATCAGAGTTGTGGGTAAAATGAATCAATGAAGGCTGAGATCATGATAGATTATCATAGTAAGAATAAATGAGCAGGGAAGCTTTCTGAGAGACTAAGCTAGGGAGGGATGCTGTTAACTCCTCTTTGGAAATGCTGAAGAGGGAGAGAGGCAGGATGAAGAAATTCTCTCTTCCTGAAATTTCCTTTAGTTAGATGGAAAGAGACAATTTGAACAAAGAAGTTTGAAAGCAGTAGAAGTGAAGCAGCAGCTTTTAAGACACAACTTCCACTCCAACCTTAGGGCTGGCATGTTGACCTTTGACTGACCTTTCATGGAAACATCCTGAGAGGATTTACACAGGCTAGCCTATGTCAGGAATGAAAATGTGTGCTGAGACAAGCATATCTGGCTTTTGACTTAACAGCAGCTCTTTCTCATTTTTTCTCGAAGTAGCATCAAGCCTTCTCTTCAGGGACCTGCCATTTCCACATTCCACACAGTGCTAAAAGGGCTTTAAATCTCAAAACCTGAGCTTGGACTGTTCAGGTCTACTGGTTAAAAAATACCTTACCAACCTAAACCTACTGATTAGACAAGAGGTGAACCTAATGAACCAATTAGAATGTTCCCTAAAACCAATGCTAGACTTTTCTCTGAGGCGAAGGCTAGAAATAGAGCTTTGGATTTTATTTTGTTTCTTGAAGAGAGGAAACAATACAGAGATTTTGTCACTCAAGTCTTCTGCTAGAATCTAGAATCTACTCTGTATGATAAACCAATTCTGTCTCCCTGTCTTTATCTTTCTCTCTCTACATTTCTGTTTCTATGTCTCTCTGTCTTTCTGTCTCTGTTCTGTATCTCTTACAGCTCTGCCTTTCTATGTGTCTCTGTATCCCTGTCTATTTCTCTGTTTCTCTCTGTGTGTTTCTCTTTTTCTGTCTCTGTCTGTTGGTCTGTCTGTCTGTCTGTCTCTCTGTCTCTGTTTCTGTCTCTGTCTCTCTGTCTCTCTGTCTCTGTCTCTGTCTCTGTCTCTCTCTCTCTCTCTGTGTGTGTGTGTGTGTGTGTGTTTGTATGTACACATTTGAAGGTCAAAGGTCTTCCTTGATCAATCTTCACTTTATAGTTTTGAGGTAGCTTCTCTTATTGAACATGAAAGTCAAAGATTTGACCAGATTGCCTGGCCAGTGAGCCTGAACTCCCTCTGTCTCTATTCCCACCCTTAGCACAGGATTACAGGTGCATACTGACCCACCTCACTCTTTTGTGGATAGTGCAGACTGAAATCCTGTGCTTACAGTTGC
This sequence comes from Rattus rattus, assembly GCF_011064425.1. Lineage (NCBI taxonomy): Eukaryota > Metazoa > Chordata > Mammalia > Rodentia > Muridae > Rattus > Rattus rattus. The sequence continues at coordinate 14,335,422 of NC_046162.1, read as the reverse complement.
ATAGTAAGCACATTACCAACTGTGCCTGCTACCTTATGCCCCAGCCTTTGGGTTTCTCCTTTTCATAAAACTTGGTGATGGGCTTCAGCTATTCCCAACCAAGAAATAAATACATTGGCTTATGGAAGAGATGAGTCTCTCAAGTTTTGGTAGATGTTTCTTTATTAATTAAATCTAAATGTTTGCTTGTGACAGACAGATCAAGAAACAAGTTTTAGTTAGTGGTAAATGACTGATGAGCAGAACCACTTTCACTCTATCATTAATTTAGAGATTTAGGATTTAAAGAAAAACGTTGAGCACACTGGACTTCCCCAATATTTCAACAACTGTCATATAAATGACCTTAAAATAAAGCCATATATTTTGTCATTGGTAATACTCAATGACAGACTCTCCAGTAATTGTGACCTTACCAGTATCACCACTCTTAGGAGAATCAAACTTTGAAGTAGTAGTCAGGATTAGAATTTGCCCTTCTAACAGAACCATTAACAGTCCTCTTGGCTTTTACTCCATTCTCTCATTTACTTATATTGAGAAGTCTTGGAATTCTGAAATAGGTAGATCTACATGATTGACACCAACCTTAAGAAGAGACCCAACACATCCTTTAGACTGGAGAAGCATGCATCTTGTTTGTGCACTGTCAAACAAAGGTAAAGCAAGCAGCCCTATATGAACATGAATTCTATATAGATGATCTAAATATTTAGGTAGCTAATTGGAGTCTATTAATGTTGACTATTGAAGGATCCATCTCATCTGTCTCATGAGAATAGAGAAGAAATGAGTAATGAGGAAAGAGCCACAGAATATACAACGATTAAGATATTAGCGAGAGCTTGGGAATGGCCATGAGGTTTCTGAATTGAGCAATAGAGTCTGATGCTAATAGCCAGCATTATAAAATGGGGCAGAGGGGAGAAAGAGGGAGTGGGATTAGTAAGAAGAAAGAAGTGGAAACAAAGACAAGAAGACAAATGGGAAGAGGAGGAAATAGAAATAGAAGAAGAGGAGAAAAGGAGAATTAGGGAATGAGAAATGGCATTCAATGAGAAAATAACCCATATTATAAAAGATTAAAATAATGACAAGGATAAAAATAAGCTCTACAGAAAGAGGTAAGGCAACATTTTCTTCTCTCTAGAACTGAATAAAGAAATGTGTTTTAGATTCAAACAGTCATAACTAGTTATTGATAATATGGTATTCAGAATGGAGTTCTGAGATAATAAGAGCAAGCAAGTGGAATCAACAAGTTTGGATTCTGTCGTCATCGTCGTCTTCTTCGTTGTTGTTATTGACATAAAGCTCTTGATTTCAACTGAGAGATTTCCAGGAGTCATGTGGCAATTTCTACAACAATATTTGACCATCATCCCTATGGAAGAAAGATGCTACTAGGATCTGGGTGGGGCAGAGATCAGTGAACGTGCTCAGTATATGTCAGAGCACTGGGAAACCAATGACAAAGGATAGTTCATCCCCAAATGCCACTAATGGTCAGAGCAAGAAATCTGTTCCCAAAAGGGGCATTTCTTAAGTACTTTAGAAGTGAGTGTTCTCAACTGTAAAGAAGCTCTAAATGATTAGACCATTGCACAAGCATTCATGGCTTTAATAAGTTAACTCATCCAAAGTTTCTGGTGTTGGTGAATCCTTGGGATCTCCACCCTCATGACATTTTTTAAAGCATTATGTGTGGTTGACTGATACCCTGAAATTGAACACCATGTTAATTCAAAATAGCATGTCTTTGGCAGGTGGATGCCAGGAGCTTTGATTTTCTGGTCTTCTTTTGTGGAGAGCAGTCGGACTGGATAAAAAGTAGAAGAGAGAAGCTCCCTTTAAAGGGGGTCTGGATTTTGCTTCAACTCTGGAGTCCCCTGAATATGTTGCCTTCAGATATGGAAATATTCCCTGCAACAAGTTCTTAAAAGTTGGGATGTGCTCATTACGCAGGTTAAAGCTAAAATATCTCTGGCAGAAATGGTTTTTGGGTAGTCAAACTGATTCCATTTCACCTGGTATTCAGGGTGGATTGTTTTGTGTCTGAAAAGAAGATGCACAAATAGCTAATCTCTAGAGATAGATATGTATAGGTAGATAAATAGATAATTAAACTGATATATTTAGATAGCTAATACTAGACAGATGATACATACATACATACATACATGCATACATACATACATACATTCATATGAGTATGTATCATATGAGTCTTTTGAAACTTCAAATCAACCTCCAGTGACACACTTCTTCCAACAAGGCCATACCTCCTAGTCCTCTCCAATCAGTTCTATCAACTGAGGACCAAATATTCAAATATATGAGCCTCTGAGGGCCAATCTCACTCAAAGCATCACTGCATAGATGATACAGATACAGACACAGACACAAACAGTGCAGATGCAGAAGCAAACAAAGACAGAGAAGAATATGGATGCAGGTCCAGATATGAACATGCAAGCAGACATAGACTCAGAGACAGAGACAGTACAAATATGGAGACATATACATATACAGATACAGATACAGATGCAGATGCAGATGCAGATGCAGATGCAGATACAGATACAGATGCAGATGCAGATGCAGATACAGATACAGATGCAGATGCAGATGCAGATACAGATACAGATAGAGATGCAGACATAGGCATAGATGCAGGTGGCACATATATATCACAGATACAGACATTGGGGGCAATAACAATAACAGTAGATAGAGATAAATGTAATTAGCTAAGCCAATACATAGGCAGATATATAGACAAGTATACATTGATAAAAGCAGTTAAATGAATGGATAAATACATAGCTGGACAGGAAGACAAATATGTGTTGACTCATGGATAGATAGACATGAGATGGATAAATAGGTAGTTTTATTGATATGAGTGTGTGTGTGTGTGTGTGTGCGCGCGCGTGCGCGCGCGTGTGTGTGCCTGAAAAGGTAAATATAAAAATCTACAGGTGGAAAGATAGATGACAGACACGTGGATATAGATATATAGATAATTAGGCAAGCAGAGAGGCAAATAAACAGCCAAATGGATGGATGGCAGGTAGGCAGGTAAATCGTATATATTTGGGAATATCTGTAAGCATAGGACAACAAATTTATTAGTGAAAAAGGTATTTATTTGAATGACTACATATATTATAGTCATATATTTTCTATTTTTAAGATAGCATAATATATATATATATATGTATATATATATATATATATATATATATAATGAGTCTTGAAAAATATAATTGTTTTGTCACCAGTCTGTCACAAATGGGTTGGCAGTGGGCATGTGTGTTTGTGTGTGTGCACGTGTGGGAGAGGTACAGATTTGAGCAATTCCTTCTCTAGTCAGACTCACTTAGCCCCTTAATCCCTTACCCTGGCAGCTGCTGGCTCAGGATGTGTTCAGATGCATAGAGTACTAATAAAAAAACACAGCTCAGGGCTCATAGCATCACAGGGGGGAAAAAATCACCTATTTTCTGTAATAGATTGCGATCAAACAGCAACTGAACGTTTAGTGAAAGAGAAAATCAGGAAAAGGAACTCTGACTTGGTGGCCTTTAAGCTACAAAAGCCAACGCGAAGCACTGAAGGAGACTCAGACAGAGCCTTTCAAGACAAGCAGCTCTTGAAAGTTTATTCATCAAGCTCTTGGCAGAGTACTAGAGTATTTCCACCAAGGTTAAAAGCAAGTAAAAGCAAACAGTAAGAAACAATTCACCATCGAAGATCTGTGTGTTGACATCAGAATTAAACACTTTTTCCCTCCTGCCTGTTTTCATGTGTCTGTACTGGGAAGGCTTGGGCTTTGTCTTTGATAAACTAGCAGAAAGGAAAATGAGAATATAAGCTATTGAGCATGGACACTTGCTGCTACCCATTGACACTTGCTCCTTGCAGCCCAATCAAACCTGATTTTCATTAGCTAACAGGCTGATTCTGACTTGGTCCTTGGTGAAATGGTTGGAACTCAGGGTGTGACTAAACCACTTAGATTATCATATCTCCCTGGCCAAGTGACTGCTCTATTCTTGACACAGGATCTAGTACAGTCATTATTGTTATGGTAGCCAATGCAACTCCTTCACTAGTAAATCAGTGTTAAAGGATCTGTGCCTGTGCCTGTGCCTGTGCCTGTGCCTGTGCCTGTGCCTGTGCCTGTGCCTGTGCCTGTGCCTGTGCCTGTGCCTGTGCTTGTGCTTGTGCCTGTGCCTGTGACTATATGTTACCTGTATTATCTATGCTGTGGTGGTTTGACTGAGACTGGCCCCTAGAGGGTCATATATTTGAATACTCAGTCCTCAGTTGATAGAACTGTTTGGAGAGGACTCAGAGGTACAGTCTTGTTGGAAGCAGTATGCCACTGGAAATGGCTTTGAAGTTTTTAAAAGACTCATATGACCCTGAATCTCAGTGCCTGTACATATTCATGTGTGTCAGGGGTGCTGTATCTATATGGAGGCCAGAGGTCAACATCAAGTGTCTTCCTCAATCATTATCCACTGTAAGCTTAGAGTCAGAATCCCTCGCTAAACTGAAAGTTTGACAATTCAACTAGACAAGTGGGCCAGCAAGTCCCCAGAACGTTTCTACCTATATCCTTGCAGTGCAGGGATAATTGACGCATGCTCTCACACCTGGCGTTTTTGCTACCTTGCTGCTGGGGTTGAACTTGGGTCCTTACACATTCAAAGAAGGTACTTTGCCTACTAGTCCATCTCTTTGACCTTCTCCCATTTCTGTTTAGTGCATCAGCTCCCTATGGTTACTGTAACAAGTGACCATAAACTTACTAGTGTAAAATAACACCTATGGATTTATAAGTGTAGGTAGGCATTTTGAAATAGGTAGATGGATAGATGGATATGCATATGATAGATAGATAAATAGATACATAAATTCACAAATAAGTCTATCCATACCATTGTGGACAAAGTTCAATGGTATAATGTATGTCTAGATACTGAGCTAAAATGCTAGGTGTTGGTAGACTGTATTGCTTTTCAGAGCCTCTCAAACAGAACATAGGTCCTTCTATTTTGTCTTTCTGGGATGACCATTGTTGTCCTTCCTTCCATCTCTACGATCAACATTATAAAGCTTCTCTCTGATTCTGAGTCATTTCTTTTTTTCATACTTCTTTGCTATCCCTCTTTCAGTTTAAGAATTCTTTCATCCCAGCTAGATAAAGCTGAATGACATCCCAGTTTGAAATCCAGCTGGTCAACTACGTTAACTCTAAGTTCAATGCTTTGGAAGGAAAGCTGTGCCAGGATGAAGTATCAGGCTATGGGCATTCAGAGTAGACCATTCTGCTTTGTACCTCTAAATTGTTCAGGAATCTCCTCATGGTTCAGGAAAGATATGGAGTCAAATGGAGTGGATGTTAGATCTGCTGTAGAAGAATGACAAGCTTTTGACATCGTCATGCTTCCCTTCATTTTAAAGCATCTGTGTAAAAGTTGTACAAAATTAATTTTAATTTTAAAATTAACCAAGGACCATGTAACAAAATATGCCTGACTTCTGCATTCCTACCTCTTAGAGCAGGGAATGGGAAAAGGCAAGGGACTGCCTATGATTGGATAGGATTGGGGATAGCAACAAAGTGCTTCTTTTGTAGGCAGGGCAACGATGAGAACTCCAGGGAGCTTGGAGGCAGATCATGTCAAACCCTCCTTATGCAGTTCTTAATTAATGTTCAGATTAAATTTTATGTTCAAAATGTTTTGCTGGCAGGTATGTTTGAGCTCTATATGTGTGCCTAATGTCCATAGAGGCCTGAGGACAATGTCTAACTCCCTAGAACTGGAGTTACAGATGGTTGTGTGTAAGCTTAAATTTTTTTTATCCTTCTTTTAATAATGGTTCTTAAATGCTTCAACATTCCTTCTAGCCTGTCACCCACCAGAGGAATTGGAAAAGAAAGGTTATTAGGATATGGGGGAAGTGGACCTGTTTAAAAATTGTTCTTTGGTACAATCCCATCTGTGTCATCAGAAAATCAGCAATTCAATTCACAGGAGTCAGCAGGCGGCAGCTTGATTCACTCACAAACCCTTGACAAACTTACCAGCAGTCCAGTTCAGTAGTGTCCAGATAGCAAACACAGATCAGCAGTGGTGGCAGGACCCAGCAGAAACAGCCAGGCCCCTACTGAATCATCACAAGTCAGCAGGAGCGACCAAAACCACCAGGGACACCAGGAACGCTATGCTACTGTGCCTCTCTCAACAAAGGGAAGATCAGTGAAGACCAAGAATCATCGCAAAGCTAGTTGTGCAAGCCCCTCATCTCTGTTGAGTCCCTTCAAAATCACATGTCCTCCACGGGTCTCGTCTCACCACACGTTTTGCCTGAATACATGAGTCTGTCTTAGCATATCTTCCTGTGAGTCTGTATCAGCGGACATCACTCTGCCAATCTGTCTTGATCCAAAGAAAAGGCAAGAAGCAGCAGCACACTACCAGAAGGTTCTTTTTGCATTTCTGTCTATGGAGTCATGACAAATAGAGCTCAGCTATGTGATGAAAGTTGAACCAATACATATGTGTTGTTAGTGAAGAATCCTTCATCATGTGTCCTTTTACATGCTTGCTGTAGCAACATATCCTTTCACGTGTGTCTGCTTCAGCAAAACATCCCTTCCCTTCCCATGTTTGCCCCAGCAAACAAAACACCATCTGACACAACTGTCTTTTCAAAGAAACCTTAAGTTTCTACTTCAGTTGTGGACCACCTTGTGGCTTCTGAGATCTAAATATCTCTTCTCCTTCTTTTCTCTTCTCTCTTCTCTTCTCTCTCTCTTCCCCCTCTCTTCTCTTCTCTTCTCTCTCTCTCTCTCTCTCTCTCTCTCTCTCTCTCTCTCTCTCTCTCTCTCTCTCTCTGCTCACACATGCACTATGGAGTGCATATATAGATCAGAATACCACTGTGAAAGTCAATTCTCTCCTTCTACCATATGGTTCCCAGGGACTCCTGTCATCAGGCTTGGAAGTATACTGGTTTGCTTCTTGCTCCTGAGATAAAACACTGACCTAAAACAACTTGAGGAGGAAAATTTCATCAATGAGTATAGCTGACGCAAGGAACACAAAGCAGAAACCTGAAGGCAGGAACTGAAAGCAGAGACCATGGAGAGATGCTGCTTACCAAATTGTTTCTAAGCTCAGTCCTCTCAATAGGCCAGACTCATCTGATTAAGAATGGTACCATCGTGCTGAGTACACTAGCAATCAAGAAAATGCCTCACAGACATAACCACAGGCCAACCTGTTGGGGACAATTTCTTAATTCCTCAACTGAGGTTCCTTCTTCCCAAGTGTGTCAATGTGACAACCAAGACCAGCCCTCACAGACAACAAGTGCCTTTACCTGCCAAGCCGTCTCTCTCATCCCCCAACACCCACCCTGTGTAAAAAGGCCATCTGTAAGAAAAAGAATATCTTGTGCAAGTAAAAATGTGTTACCAAATGAACTCAGAATGAAAAGACAAACCTTCAAACTACATATTTCACCACAGCACAAATATCATAAAATTCAGGGAAATAATGTATTTTCCCATTATTACCTCTTTAGCAGGCACCTACAGGATCCTTTTTTCTCACATTTTTTAGTTGCAAATTATTTTGATTGTTTCTCTTCTTATGACAACAATTTTATAATGTTTTTATTTCTAAAGAGGGGAAAGGAAGATAATTGTTTTGCTGATTGGAGTGTTTTTCTATTATTGTTGGTGTTTGTGCTGCAAAAAGCACACAGTTTCACACAGTTTCCTTCTGTGTGTTGTGGTGTTGCAGGTTTTTGTCTTAAACCTTCAAGACTTCCCATGAACTTTATTTCCTATGCATTCTATGTAAAAGAAGAACAAGTAGCCTCTACAGTCACAGTGTGTAGATGTTTCCTATGTATTCATGTTGGTAGATATAGTTGGATTTGGATTGTACCTAAATGAGTTGCATTTCATTTTGAGCATCTAATGATTGCATGAACTTTTTACAGATGTAATTATGTTTCTATTTCCCTACATTTCAATTTCTTCTCATTGTAGTGGTAAGATGTCCTGGTTTTCTTTCTGTTGTTATGATAAACGCAATAACCAAAGCAAGTTAGGGAGAAAAGATCTCATTTCAGCTTGTATTTCTAGGCCATTGTCTACCAGTGGAAGTAAAAGGAGGAACTCAAGCTGAAACCATGGCGGAACACGGCTTGACCCTGGCTCATGTTCAGTTAGCTTGCTTAGAGCACTTGAGATAACTTGCTTAGGGATGGTGCTGCCCTTGGTAGGCAGGAGGCTCCCACATCAATCATCAATCAAGACAGTTCATTGCAGACATGGCCACATGACATTCTCATCAAAGCAATCATTCCATTGAGGTCCCCACTTCCCAGATAACTCGAGTTTAGGTTAAATTTACAAAAATAACTCGGACAAGATAGAGTATGGGACCCTGAGCTAGCTTGGAAAATACTCTGCCACTAAACTATATCCTTGGTCCCAAATTGTAGTTCTTTTTCATATTGAAAGTAGATTTTTTAACCATAAAATATATCGTGACTACAGTTTTACCTCCCTATTTCTTCCTACATCCTCTCTACCTTCCCTCCATCCAATGGTTTGATGGTTTGTATACACTTAGCCCAGGGTGTGGCACTGTTAGGAGGTATGCCTAGTTGAAATAGGTGTTTCATTGTGGGTGTGAGCTTAACACCCTCACTCTAGCTACCTGGAAGTCAGTTTTCTACTAGCAGCCTTCAGATGATGTAGAACTCTTAGCTCTGCCTGCACCACACCTGCCTGGACACTGCCATGCTCCTGCCCTGATGGTAATAGATTGAACGTCTGAACCTGTAAGCCAGCCCCAATTACATGTTGTCCTTTATAAGACTTGCATTGGTCATGGTGTCTGTTCACAGCAGTAAAGCCGTAACTAAGACAAAAAGTTTGTTTTACGTTTGTATATATGTATGTGCATACTCTATGTGTATATGCACATGTGTGAGGGTACCTGTAGAAGCCAGAAGAGAAATCAAATTCCCTAGAGCTTGCATTCTGTGTGGTATAAGTTACTGAAGTAGGTGTTAGCAGCCAAACTTGGGTTCTGAAAGAGCATCGAGTGCTCATAAATGCTTAGCCATTGCTCCAGTCCTCGGCATGATACTGACAGATGTGTGTTGTCACTTGGGTGACAGGATTCAATCCTAGGTCCGTATCCGTCTCTCCATATTCCTGCTTACTTATAAAAGACTTGTAAACTAATGGATTCCATAAAGCCTCTTCATGCAATCTTGCTGGGCTGCGTGTCTGCCTCACTTCTGGGGTGCCAGGTTCATAACGGGATTCCTCAGTCTCTGTTTCCCTAGGTGGGAAAAAACGGAGTTTGGAATGATTGCTGTGTTTCCCAGCTATGTGCCCAGGCAGCACTAGTGTACTGCTGGGAGTTGGGAAATGGGGTCCTAGTCTGCCCTTCCCGTAGGAGGGGCTGTTATAAGAGCATTCTGAGTGAGTGTTGAAAGTACGGAGGGGCTAGAAAAGGCCTTCTCCAGGAGATTTGGGCATGGATCTCTACCACGAATGCCCCTCTCCCCCATGTGGTCCTTGATAAAGAGACAGTCTTTGCTGAGTCAAACTGCTCTATTTGATGGCAAATGTGAATGCATACACCTTATTCAGGGTGAACCAGGGATTAAAAACCTTTTGCAAAAAGGAATGCCCAGGAAGGGTAGCTCATTCGTTAAATACTCAGGGCCTATCTCAATATCTCATTAGCATGAAAAATTCTAGGTTTTTATGCTACATGACTCAATGCCATGATCCTCTCTGTGGGGTGTCGTGGTTCCATGTTCTGGAGCAGGTAGAGCTTGGCAGGGAGCTGGCCCCATGCCTGCCTTACCCAATGCTGAATTTCGTGGGTTTTGTGCTAACTCTGTCTGGTGGCACAGTCCGCTTGCCCCACACATCCTTAGTTTTGGCTTACTTACTTTCCTCTTTCCCCTCTCCCCACCCCTCCTGTCTCAATTTATACCTTAACCCTGAGTATACCCCTTCTCTGTTCATGTCGCCTCTCATCCCTTTAAACTGAACTTATTTCTACTTCAGTTGGAAGATAATAGGCTTCGCATAGCTTCCTCATGCATCCTTCACTCGGTTGTCTTCTTCCAAGACCCCATTTCCTCATCTCCACCGTTCTCTATGGTTAAATATTTCTGTATCCCCCTCTCTACTTTCATTTTAACTGTTTTAATATCCACCCTCCTTGAAAACATACTTCCCCTAATAGTGTATTTTTAGTATTTGGACTAAACATACAAAACCATACCAACACAAAACAAATAGTTGAAGCTAAGGTCCAAGTAGCAGGGAAAATGCTGTTTGTCTCTCTGTGCCTGGGTGAACTCATTCAGTAGAATATTTTCTAATTAATTTTTCTAAGTTAATAGGCATCGGGGTCGATTCCATGTCCTAGCAGCTGTGAATTGAGCCAGAATGAACATGGGTGAGCAACTGTCTTCGTCATAGGCTGAAAAGTCCTTTGGCTTTGTGCCAGGGCTAATAGAGCTGTGTCATATCCTAGTTTTGATTCTAGTTTTTTGGGATTTTTTTTTTAGAAAATTCCAGACTAATTTCCACAGTTGCTGTATTCGTTTATATTCCCACCAAAAATGTATAATAACTCCCCTTCCTTCACAATTGCAGAGTTTGTGTTGTTGTTTTTTGTTTGTTTGTTTGTTTGTTTGTTTTGTGCCTTTCTGATGACAGCTGTTGTGACTAGGATGAAGTGATGGCCAGGTTTGTTGAAGGTTTTTTGAAGTGTATAATATCCATATCTACTTTATTTTTAAGTGGCTCCCATAATGAAGATAACATGCATGTGTCTGTGCACATTCATATGTCTGTAAAAGCACGTATGTGTCCACATACATGTAAAGCTCAGAGGACTCTGAGTATTCCTCAAACTCCGTCCACCTTCTTTGAGGCAATGTATACCACTGGACTGGAATTCACCAGATAGTTTAGGCTCACTGGCCAGGGAGCCCCAGGGACCCATCTGTCTCTGTCTACCCAGTACTTGGATTACAAGTGGAAGCCAGCATGCCTACTGTTATTTTATGTATGTCCTGAGGATTGAATTAAAGTTTTCATGCTTGCAAGACAAACACTCTCCTGGCTGAGCCACCCCTCCAGCCTGCCAAACATACCTTTGAGGATGAATATTGCCCAGGATTCTGGTGAGTATTCCTTCTGTCTGTTAACCTCAGCAGATACAGCCCCCAAAGAAAGCATACTAGGTTACTACTGAGAAAACCCCAGGAAGTTAAGAATGGATTTTCTTTCAATAAATACTCAGAAAACTTCTTCTTCACAAAACATCCACAGAGCATCTTGCATGTTTTAGCACTCTATAAAGCAGCTGAAAGACAACAGTGAACAAAGCTGGGAAACACTCTGACATCCACCAGAAAGATTAGTATGCATCCTGTCCGACACTCTCTCCTGTATTATCTCAGTCTTCCCTTGACTCTGGGCTATTTCACAGTCCTGTAAATTGTAGAAAACTGATAGTAATGCAAATTATTATTATTCATAAAAATGCAAATTATGCCCCATGGAATATGATGGGTTTTTGTCCTGTGGATATTGACCAGTTTGGCCAGTTTTAGTCCTATTTATAATTTATTTTGAATATTTCTCATGCCTATTTATTTTTACCTGCCATTGGGATTCTTCTTTGAAGTGTTTGGAACATCCTACAGGTGACAGCCTGCATCAACTAGAGAACTACACAGAATATTTGACATGTGTTCATGCTCTATTCAGAGTAAAAGTCAGGATTTTACTATTTTTAAGCATTTTTTCCTTTGGTTGTACATTGTGGGCTACATTGATATATGCAAATAAGTATATTTGCCATAAATTAATTTATTACAATACACTGACAGGCTCTTAAGAAGTTCTAAGCCTCTATAGTGTGGAGAGCTGATGTTGTTTGATGAGGAAAGAAGCCATGAAGGTGCTGTGAGATTGAACAAGGTCATGTTTACCGTGTGTTTGTAATGTGTGTAGGACAAGGGAGGAATTGAGAAGTGAGTTTGCTTGTCAGGAAACAAGAGTTCAAGATCCTTTCTCCTAAAGGAGAGTCAGGGTCCCAGGCTTTGGACACCACTTCAGAGAAGCTGTGTGATTTGCCAGCTGCCTTTGCCTGTGCTGCATGACAAGAGAGTCTGCAGGATTGATCTTCAAACAGGAGAGTCCAAGGGCTTAAGAAGACAGCGCTTCCTGTCCCTCACCTTCCTTTCCTGGGACAAGTGTTCAAATTGCCTGCTTTGATGATCAGTCAAATGGTGACCTTTGAAGTACCTCCACTCCAGGCCCTGTGGCTGAGCATTTCAGAAAGCTGTGGCATCCGTAAGACAGAAGAAACTTGGTTTTTCTCAGTGACTGCTGAGGTGATTAAACCAATTTCCATAAATCGTCTTCTGACCTCTTCACACACTGTGGCACACCCTCATGTACACACACACACACACACACACACACACACACACACACCCCACTAATTAAAGGAAATAATTTTACAGGGATGTCTCCCTATTAACTCCTCTTCCTCCTCCTCCTCCTCCTCCTCCTCCTCCTCCTCCTCCTCCCTCCCTCCTCCTCCTCCCCCCTCCTCCTTCTGCTCAATCCAGGCTAAACTGGGTCTCTGTTTTAAGTGGAATAGCGCATTCACTTTAGTGTTCAGTGTCCTCTTTTTCACTAGCCTTTCCAGATCACCCTATCACACACTCTCCCTTCCTCAAGCTCCACTCTCTTATTGTATGTTATGGGATGATCCCACTCTGACAATGGTCACTAGCATACTCTTCTAAAGAAACCATTAGCTGAGATCAAGGGAAGAGATTATAACATTAATTAAAGATTTCTTTCTATACTCTTTTAATATTCAAAGCATCCATGAATTCCTGTCGGTATGTTGACATCAAAACCAAAATGGTTGGCGAGGAGAGCAAATGTCCTTATGTGACCCTGAATTGAACAAAAGTTAGAAATAGAGGGACTTTGACCCTCAAGCCCTGGCCTTTCCAGTTTCCAAGCTTTCCTAATCAGGGATTATGACATGTATATATCATATGTATATATGTATACATGTATCTATATATTTATTGTGAATCTCTCTATGTTTCTACATATGCATGTATATATGAATTCATATATGTATATATGTGTGTGTATGTACATATATGTAAATATACAAACTTTTACATATATGAGAGATAGATTATAGTCTACTGATTGCTTCCCTAGGGAGCCTTGATGAATACCCTTATAAATACGAGTATTTAAAAGAACAGTCTGAAAGATTCTAATGAGCCTTAAGACTCTGAGACTCTAAGCCTAGGAAAATCAGTTTGACGTAAAACCCTTGGCCCTAATTCTCACATAGATGGAAAGCGAGACATTTCCGTCTTATCTGTCTTGTGTTGTTCTTTGTTCTAAGAGTGTGCCTGTCCCATCTAATACTTCATTCTCACCTCACACCATCTGTCTTGAATTTCAGTTGCTGATGAGCATTTCTAGGTTGTATCCAAAAGACATGAAAAAATAAACGCTGAATTGGCATAAATGATTTGGCAATGGTTATTCAGCAAATAAGATTTACTTTGTGCTTTTTCTGGTTATTTTACTTCTTAGGGAAGCACCCAACTGCTGAGCTATATCAGCCCTTCCTTTGTATTTGTTGGATTCAATGAACTATATTAAGGATTAAGGATACTGTGGAGAGCAAGACAGACAATACAACACCTTGTCTGTCTGTCTCTCTGTCTGTCTCTCTGTCTGTGGGCTGTGTTAGGAAAGTATGTGTATACAACAGAATAAATATATTCCATATATTAGACAGAATGGAAAAACACAAAAGGCATTTACAAGGCAGCATCTCTATGTTTTATAATTTTACTTTGTTTAGCTATCCAGCCAATAGGTGGATATATTCTGATTAGCAATTGTTTATGGTAATCTGTTCTCTTTTGCAGTGATTGATTTAGGGGCGGACATCCAATCCAGTTCTAGCAGTTTGAAATGGTAAAATCCTTGCCAGAGAAAACTTCATTCCAAAAGTTTCTTTTAACTTTGTATAAACACACATGGATGCAATAGTCTCTTCTTCAGATGGATGTTATATGATTATTTGAAAATATTTGCAGACTTTTCATGGCCATAAAGAAATGGGGCAACAGTGGGACCTGTCTGAGCGCCGGACGCCAAGGAGCAGCTGAATTTGCCAGTTCAAGAATCATTAAGTGACGTAGCTTCTCTTCATTTTTGAGACTTGTTTAAGTTGGCTTGTCTTTGTTTCAAAAGAAAAATCGATGACTCTGGGAAGGATGGGACGAGCATGTTCCAGGTTGTCAAGAGAGGTGCCATCAGATAGCACCAACACTTAGAGGATAAACTGTCTAAACACTTGTGTGCAATTAACTCAGACTCATGACAAGTGCAAACGTCATGAAGTGGTAATGAACTTGGTCTGTTAAGAGTCTTAGGAGGAAGCCCCCATGGATGAAGAATCCACAGAGCTGCACTCATAAGGAGGGAAACCTACTTTGAACGTAGGCAGCATCACCCTGTGGGCTGGAGTCAGAGGTTGCGCAAATAGGGAAGAAAGCAAAAGGTAGTTGAGCAGAAACCAGTATCTCTCTGCCTCCTGACTGATGCCATGTGACCAGCCACTTTATGCTGAGATCATGTCTTCTCCATCATAATAGACTCTATTCTTCCTAAGCTGCTTCGTGCAGGGATTTTGTCAAAACAACAAGGACATAACTAATATAAGCATGTTAGGGTGAATGGATATTAAAGGAACCAATTAGATACCTGGCATTTGGAATTCCAGACAAAGGGGAGAAGGGAACTAATAACAATGACAGAATGTAACACTGCACAAATCATTGAGCTAATTCTTATTCATTCTTCTGCTAAGCATCAGCTCTGAAAGTAACCAGTCCAGAGGTGTTTTCTGTTTTCCTCTATTTGAAATAATAAGGATAACAACTTTGTCCTTACAAATTGAGTTTGTTTTCCAAGGTGTTTGCTAGTGTCTTACAAGAAGCTTAATCAGTTTCCCATGAATTAATGATGGCCATCAAACTGGGGAGGGGTGAGGAGAATGAATTCCAAATAAATACTTATTGCATAATTAAAGTTGCAAGAATACACTATGAATAAAATATATTTTTATTTACAATGCATAAATCTAATGGCTACACTGTGTGGGGCAACAAAGGGGATTTTTTGGTTTTTCTTTTTTTCTTTCATTTTTATAAGGACACTGAAGAGTGTTAAATTAGTAATGGGTTGAATACATTTCTTAATTATGTTGTGGCCATTGTGCTCAGAAACACCATTTGCAATAAATTGAGTCCCATTTGTATGCATGCAATACAAGGAGAAATTGCCTGTATTTTGAAAACCCTAATGCACTCCTGGGAATGCAGGTTAATGCCATCTGCTGTTTAGAATGAGGCCTTGGTCTCAGAGCCTGCAGTTACATTAAGACTTATCATGTAGTCTTTTCATTCAGGCAATGATGATGGTAGATTTACATATATCCTGCCACAAGGAAAATTGGGGCCCTCAGGGCTCTGCAGAAAACAAAAGGGACTGTGGGTAGTTAAATAAGGAAAGTAGGCAAAGATCATATGTTCAACATTTATTGTTGTTTATAAAAAGAAAATGTATAATGTAATACTTTTCTTAAAGAAGGTCAAAAATTGTATGTTGTCTCTCATGTGTAAATAATATATATATTGCATATGTACATATATACATATATACACATAAATATATACATATATATCCAAACACGCACATATGTATATATGGGATATATGTGACATGAATCCTGAAAGGTGACTATTTAATGGGACAAGTGGGAAGGGAGGGGCAAGAAGAGACAATGGAGAGCAACTAAGGGGAAAAATTGGTAGATAAGTATGGAAGTGTCATGATTAAATCCAACACTTATTATACAAGATAAAAGGTGAAATAAAACAAAGAGAGTGTAATTTTCTTATGCAAAAGATCACCAAAACATGTCCTAATCTCAATTATTACCATTGAAATACTTGAATCCAACTTTGTTTGGAAGATGGCTGCCATGAAATATGATCCCCTTGAAATATACAAATGAAGTCAGCTTAAGAAAGTCAAGGATGAGTGTATGCCCAATGACAAGGGTCTATATGAAGAAACGTCTTGAGGAAGGAGATGCAGTAGAAACCGGCTAGGCTCTGTTTGCATGGGTGTACTGCTTGATACAATCTAGACCAGCAAGAGACACAAGGAAAAAAAGACAGCAAGGCAGTCTAAGATGGGGACAATGTGTCTGTAAACCATGGAATACAACTCATGATCACTGACATAAAGAAACCATGAGAAACCAGGGAATAGTTTACACTGAAGTTTCCAGAAGAGGCCAGCTCTAGTCAGCAACTTTTCCTTTCATGTTGGTGAGGTAACATTTTCCTCATTTCAAGCCAAGAAGTTGATGGTTACATGTCTGGTAACCTTAAAAAGTAATCAAAACTGAAATCAAACACAGAAAAGAACTGTGGGTCACTATGTCTCCATATGTGAGGGACATGGGTATGCAGGATAGGAACAATTTGTGAGTCCTTCTTTATGGTGAAGGAAATGTAAGCACAACGAAACTAAGCAACTTATTAGAGTAAGTTAGGCGAGGTGGTTTGTTTTGTTTAAGGTACATGTATCTAAAGTAAATGCAAATCTTAAGCTTATATTTCTGTTGAAGGCCTCTCATTTGGAGATCAGAGGACAGCTTTTAGAAATTGTTTCTCGGCTGACACACCTGAGAGCAGAGGTAAGACCAATTCGTCGGCTCTCAGCCACTGGCCTGCAGGCCTCAGGAAACACAAACACAAGAGCAGTCTGGGACAGGACCCTTTGGGTTTCTGCCTGCGCCTGGAGCTGAACTGGTCCCACAACTCTCTGTACCCAAATCCTGTGGGGGAGAGAGCTGGACTCTCAGAAGTGAGGACATTCCTGAGAGCTCAGGGGACAGCTCCATTTCTGTTCACATTCCTGGCCCAAGAGCAACCTGTCTAGTGCCCTCTAGGCACAGGAAGCTAGAAGCAGTCAGGGTCAGGACACATCTGGTTTCTGCTGTTGCACAGAGATGAATGCCAGTCTCTAGGAGCACTGACACATCTGAGAACAGAGGTAAGACCAACTCTTCTGCTCCAAACAACCCATCTGCAGGCCTCAGGACACACAAATCCAGGAGCAGTCAGGGGCAGGACCCTTCCAGTTTCTGCCTGCACCTGGAACTGAACCAGTCCCACAGCCCTCTGTACCCAGATCCAGTTATAAGAAAACAGGTCTCCAGGAGTGCTGACACACATGCTTACAGGAGGGTCAAGCCACTGTCAGAGACAGCAAGACAAGCTAACACCGGAGACAACCTGATGGCAAGAGGCAAGCACAGGGACCTAAGCAACAGAAAACAAGACTACTTGACATCATCAGAGCCCAGTCTCCCACCAAAGCAAATACTGGATATCCAAACACATCAAGATTTGGACTTAAAATCACATCTCATGATGATGATGATAAAGGACTTTAAAGAGGACATAAATAACTCCCTTAAAGAAATACAGGACAACACAGGTAAACAAGTAGAAGGCCTTAAAGAGGAAACACAAAAATCCCTTAAAGAATTACAGGAAAACACAACCAAACAGGTGAAGAAATTGAACAAAACCATCTAGGATTTAAAAATGGAAATAGCAACAATAAAGAAATCATAAAGGGAGACAACCCTGGAGATAGAAAAGCTGGGAAAGACATCAGGAGCCATAGACACAAGCATCCCCAACAGAATACAAGATGTAGAAGAGAGGATCTCAGGGGTAGAAGATACCATACATACACTGACATAACTGTCAAAGAAAATGAAAACCGGAAAAAGCTCTTAGCTCAGAACATCCAGGAAATCCAGGACACAGTGAGAAGGTCAATCCTAAAAATAATAGGTATAGAGGAGAGCAAAGATACAAATCAAAACCACCTTGGGATTCCACCTCACATCGGTCAGAATGGATAAGATCAAAAACTCAAGTGACAACAAATGCTGGTGAGGATGTGGAGAAAGAGGAACACTCCTCCATTGTCAGTGGGATTGCAAACTGGTTCAACCACTCTGGAAATCAGTCTGGAGGTTCCTCAGAAAATTGGACATAGTACTACCTGAGGACCCAGCTATACCATTCCTGGGCATATATCCAAAAGATGCTCCAATATATAACAAGGACACATGCTCCACTATGTTCATAGCAGCCTTACTTATAATAGCCAGAAGCTAGAAAGAACCCAGATGCCCTTCAACAGAGGAATGGATTCAAAAAATGTGGTATATCTACACAATGGAGTACTACTCAGCTATCAAAAACAATGACTTCACGAAATTCACAGGCAAATAGATGGAACTAGAAAATATCATCCTGAGTGAGGTAACCCAATCACAAAAAACACACATGGTATGCACTCACTGATAAGTGGATACTAGCCCAAAAGCTCGAATTACCCAAGATACAATCACAGACCACATGAAGCTCAAGAAGAAGGATGACCAAAATGCAGATGCTTCAGTCCTTCTTTAAAGGGGGAATAAAAATACTTATATGGGGGCAAAGTTTGGAGCAGAGACTGAAGGAATGATTATTCAGAGTCTGCCCCACCTGGGGATCAAGTCCATGTATATACAGCCTCCAAACCTAGACAATATTGATGAAGCCAAGAAGTGCATGCTGACAGGAGCCTGATATAGCTGTCTCCAGAGAGACTCAGCCAGAGCATGACAAATACAGAAGCAATTGCTACCAGCAAACCATTGAACTGAGAATGGATCCCCCATTGGAGGAGTTAAAGAAAGGTTTGAAGGAGCTTAAGGGGCTTGCAACCCCATAAGAACAACAATAACAACCAACCAGAGCTCCCAGGGACTAAACCACTACCCCAAGAGTACATATAGACAGACCTATGGCTCCAGCTGCATATGTAGCAGAGGATGGCCTTGTTGGGCACCAATGGGAGGAGAAGCCCTTGGTCCTGCCAAGGCTGGACCCCCCAGTGTAGGGGAATGTCAGGGTGGGAAGGGAGGTTGGTTGGGGAGAGAGAATGGGTTAGGGGGCTTATGGGTGGAAAACCAGAAAGGGAATAACATTTGAAATGTAAATAAAAAATATACAATTTAAAAAAAAAGAAGTTGTGTCTCCCCTTCTACCATGGGAATTCCAGGGATCTAAGTTAAGTCAGGTTTACTTAATCAGTGGTCTTGCCAGCCCTACCTTGTGAATCTGAATCCTTGCATGATGTCTAGCTTTTATGCCAACTTGACCTAAAGTAGGGTCTTATAGGAAGAGTCTTCTTTTCCTTTAATTCTTCTCTCATACATTACATCTTGACTGCAGTTTCCCCTCCCTAGACTCTTTCCGGTCCTCTCCCTTCAGCTCCCCTCTCCACAAATTCATTCATCCTCTAGTTCCCTTCAAAAATAAAGCAGACCTTCAAGGGATAGCAGCCCAACCCAGCATAACAAGATAAGACTAGGCACAAAACCTCATACCAATGTTGGACAAGGCAACCCAGTAGGAGGAAAGGTGCTCTAAGAGCAGGCCAAAGAGACAGAGACAGCCCTGACCACAAGAATATCCAACTATGCCACCATAGTGTCAGTATAGAGGACCTATCTCAGATCTATATGCTACCATGGTTATGCTTCAGTCTCTTCGATCCTTATGAGCCCTTCTTTGTTGATTCTGTTGGCTGTGTTCTTCTGGTCTCCCCCTTTCCCTCTTGCTTCTGAAATCCTTCCCACTCTCCTTTGGTATGCCCCTGTCTCCGCCCAGTGCTTGGCTGTAGGTCACTTTATCTGTTCCAATCAGTCACTGAATGACACCTTTCTGATGACAACTGGGCCAGGCACTGATCTATTAGTGTAGCAGAATATCATTAGCTATCATTTCATTGATTTTCTTCTTGGCTATGTTTGATTCTGTCCTGACTCTTTAGGATGCCCAACCTCTAGCTCCTGTTTATCCAGGCAGTGTCAGGTGTGGGCTTCCATGCATGGAGTGGTCCTCCAGTTGGACCAGTCATTGGATAGCCATCCTCACAAGTTCTATGCCCCCACTAACCCCAGTACATCTTGGAAACAGGACAGATTGTAGGTTGAAGATTCTGTGGCTAGGTTGGTGTTCCAGTCCCACTGGAATCCTTGCATGGTTATGGAAGAGGCTGGTTCAAGCTCTATATCCCCATTACTAGGAATATTTGCTAGGGGCAACCTCATAGATTCCAGTTTCCTCTGCACTAGTTTTCCACATCACCTTTCAAATGCTCCCAATTTCAGTTTTGTCTCCCAGTATGTTCCCTCTATCCATGTCCCCTCGCCCCACCTGTTACTCCTGTTTCCATCCCCACCTACACACAATATCTATTTTACTTTCCCTTCCTAGGGAGATTAATCCATACCAGCCACCCACCCCCAGCCCTCATATGACAATCTTAAAAGAGAAAATTCCTCCTCCAGGGTTGAACTGTAGGCAAGTCTATGGGCCTTTTCCTTAATTAATAACTAATCTAGGGGGTGACAGATCATTGTGAAGGTTATCATTCCTGAGATGTATAAGGAAGTAGGGTAAGTAAGGCAAATCAAGCGAGCCAGGGAGCAGCACCCCTCTGTGGCCTCTGCTTCAATCCTTGCTTCCAGATTTCTGCCTTGAGCTCCTGCCCCGACTTCGCTGATGATGGACTGCAAGCTGTAAGATGAAATAAACCCTTTTCCTCAAGTTGCTTTTGGTCATGGTGATTTACCACAGCAATCGAAGTCCTAACTAGGTACCCTGGTTAAAGACTGTACAGCTAGAGCTTTCAGGACAGGAACCACTAATCAGATGTAGCTACTTAAGCTGAAAGTAATCAGGGTTTACTAAAATAAGAAGTTCAGTCCTAAGGCCCCATAGTAACAATACAGGAACTTAGTAGTTGCATACAACTAACGTTGACTGTAATTGGTGAGGATCATAAAGAGTTTCCAATACGACTGCAAATACTGTTTCCTAGAGTATGGAGAAGTGGCAAAGACAAGGACACTGTCCCAGTATATATTTGCTCAGAAACACACAGTAAGATCTGATCATGATTATTTTTTATACATTTGGGGTTTTTTTTCTGTGTCTACTTGCATGCATGTGTGTGTTCATGGGATATGCAATAGCTTCACTCACAAATCTATACTTATGTGGTTAAGGATACCCTATACATCAATAAAGTTCTGTTTTCTGCTTCTCCTCCAGTAGACCTCTGGAAGGTTATTTTCATTTTCCAAAACAATCTGCATCTTATCCCTGCACACCAATTTCTCTCAAGGCACTGCAGGTCTTTTTTGTTCTTACTGCTATCAAGAGGATTATCAAAAATTACCAAATTTAGAAGCACCGAGACCTGGTAGTCTGAAGCAGTTTGAATGAGAAATGTCCTCCGTGGGCTGACTATTGAACAGTAGGTCTTCAGTTGGTGATGCTGTTTGGAAAATGTTATAGAACCTTTAGAAGGTGGAGCGTTGCTGTAGGAAGTATGTCACTGGGGGCTAACTTTGAAGATTTATAGCCTGGTCCACTTCCTCTTCTCTTTGTCTCTACTTCCTGTGTGTGAATAAAATGTGATCAGCCTGCTTCTTCCTCCTTTCACCAAGCCTTTCCTGCTCGTTGCCACATCTTCCTTCCCCACTACCATGGACTCTATCTCTCTGGGACTGTAAGCTAAAACAAATCCTTTCTTTTCTAATTTGCTTTGTTTGATATATTTTATCATTGCAACAGGAGGGTAACTCATGTACAATTCAGCTAGATAAACAATCAGGGTTTTCAAAAGCACTGTGCCTGTGTGTTACCATATATTGCTAGGATTTTCTGTTTCATAACTAGTTCTGAGAACAACTGAATATGAGAGTCATAATTAACTCTCTGACTAACAACCAACTTTTAGTGGAATAGCTGTGCAGCAATTGATTCTGTTCAAGAAAGGGCACCATGTAATAATTGAGTCTCAGTATAATAATGGACTCCGTGTAATACTTGATTCTGATAATTAACTCCTGTGAGACTTGGTAATAATAGACTCTGGGTAATAATTGACTTCCTGTGGAATAAATGTATAGTCATGATTTTCTGTGACAATTTATTATCAGTATAGTACTGTGCTCTATGTGATCATTGGTTCATTGTGTGGTAATTGACTCCCTGGGTGATTCATGCAATAACTAGCTTCCATGTAATAATTGGTCCTGTGTATATTAATGGGCTTTTAATGTACTAACTGTTGCTGTGGTAAAGATATCCTTGACTAATCTGTATCCTCTTGTCATGGTCACCAACCTATGGATTTTTTGACTAGCAGAAATTGCATAAACGGTCAGCTTGCTTCCAGTTTTGTGTGGAAGAAAACCTACTCAAGTCAGTTTAAATGTTGAGAAGATGAGAACTCACTAGCGTCTCTACCTTGGAGATCTGGAAGCTGATTGGCCTTCAGCCCAACTGAATACACAGCTTACATTAGATCCCCAGGCTTCATCCACACCTTTCCAGCTCTGCATTTGGTTCAGTCTCCAAACTGGCCCACCCTAGGCATGGCGAGAGATGAGCCAATCATCAAAGGCTACCGTGGCATATTGAGGGTCTGGTCCTAAGGAACTTAAGAAAGCCCAAGTCTGTTGGTGCAGATCTGCAACCCCAGCCACTGAGAAGGCTGAGGCAGTAGGATTATAAGTTGCCAAAATACAGAATGAGTTTAAGTTCAGCCTGGGAAAG
The DNA here is from genome assembly GCF_011064425.1 of Rattus rattus. Lineage (NCBI taxonomy): Eukaryota > Metazoa > Chordata > Mammalia > Rodentia > Muridae > Rattus > Rattus rattus. The sequence goes on along the minus strand of NC_046162.1, from coordinate 14,312,511 downwards.
CTAATAAGACTGTCTCAAAATTACAAGTAGAAAAAGACCTGGAAATTTAGCTCAGTAACAGAATGCTTGCCAGGCATGTGCTGGGTTCACTCCATCCTACTGAAGAAAAGCAAGCAAGTAAGAAGGCAAACAAGAAAGCTTTCATTTCAGTGTCTGTGGCAATTTCCCAAAGAAAGAATGGTCACTCTGGTTGATATACCCAACTTCAGAGGGTAGAGACAGACTCCTTGATTGACAGGTACATCATTATCACAGGAGGTGGGGTGCATTCACAAACAAATGGGTGTGGAGCAAAACAAATAAGCAACAGCTGTTGCTTGTTCACAACCTAAGAGCCACAGATACCAGAGGGTGTGCTGCAGATATGTGAGTTGTTCCAGCAAGCTTTTCTGTCTGTAGGAGAGCCACACTCTCAGACAGTGATGTTAGAAGTCTGTGTGTAGAGATAGCTACTTTTCAGAGGAGCGTAAGCTTATGTAAGAAGAGGGTAAAGCACAAAATTCAGTGTAATAGTTTGCCTTATGAGTTTTGTGAATCAGTGCTTACTAGGCACAATGTGATGGGAAATACGCATCTCATGTAAGTTTATCCAAGGGCTGAGCAATGTAGCTCAGTGGGAGAGTGATCGTACAGCATGTGTAAGCTCCTGGATTCAACTCCTAGTACAGGAAAGAAAACACAACACAATACAACACAACGCAACACAACATAGTACGAACACAATTAGCATTCTTATGAAATGCCACAAAGGATGAAAATATGTTTTTCTTTCCTTTTTCCTCTTTCTCATTTTTATTTTCTCTTTTCCTATTTTATTTCTTTCACTCTTTCTTATTCACCTCCCTTCTTCTTTTTAGGTATACTCTGAGGAAAATGGGGTGTAACTCTACAGCTCGAGAAGACCTTGGATTAGCAACAATTCTCTTGCCTCAGCTTTCCTAACTTTGGGATTATAAGCATGCACCACCATGGCATACATGACCATGGCATACATGATCATGGCATACATGACCATGGCATACATGACCATGGCATACATGACCATGGCATATATTGCTATGTCATGTACAAATTTCAGCTTATAAACCAACATTTTGTCTTGGTTATTTTGAAACTTGGAGATGTTTAGTGACTTACATCTATGATTACTTTTTATTTAAAGCAAGTTATCTAATAACATTTAACGTTTCTATTTTTCCTTCCTAAAAAATAAGCCAATTCAAGTATGTCAGTGTTTGAAAAAACCTCAGAAATAGGGAGAATGTTTTTCAAATGCCTTACTATTTTGGAGTAGCTGGGAGGAAAAAATATTTTTTATTATTTATTTGTCTTTCACTCTATTTTTGTCAGTGAAAGTTGTACAGTGTGTATAAATTTCCTAGTATTGTCTAAGATATATTTGCCCCAAATGAGGCAGAAAGTAAAGAAGGCCAAGTAAGAGAGGTTGGCCCCATCATGACCCTGTCTTCTTCATTTTCCGATCATAATGGCAGTTTTTGTTCAGAAGAAATATCTTTCTCTGTGACTAGCATAGGCTCACGTCCTAGTTTCATGTCTGTTACTGTGATTAAAATTCTTTGACAAGAATCAGCTTAAGCGAGGCAGGAGCTTATTTGTCTTACAGTTTTGAGTTATGATTCACTATTGCACACAAGTTAGATCAGAACTTAAGGAATCATGGCCACAGTCAAGAGTAGAGAGAGAAAAATGCACCCTTGCTACGTTCTTGCTCTTTCCTAGCATTCTCCTGTCCCATATTGTTCAGGAGGGCCTTCCAAGGGAATGTTTCTGCCCACAGTGGGCTGATTCTTGCTCCATCAATTAACAGTCAAGACAACCTCTCACAGACTTGCCCAGAGACCAACCTGATGACGACAGTAACTCCTCAGTTGTGACTTTCTTCCCAGGTGATTCTGAGTTATAGCAAGTTGACATTCAAAACTAAACATCATAGCTCATTTGAAGAATGGAGAGAAATACATGCTTTGTTTTGGACAAAATAGATAAGCCTAACCCATTGATACCCCAAAATATTTACTGACAGCAATCCAAATACATATAATTTTTTCTTCTTTTATGCATGAGTTTATATTTCTGTCACTTGTGATATAAGTCAGATCTGTTTTATTTCAAACTCATATAAATTTAGATGTTTAGAACTGGTAAGCAGATTTATATTTGCTCTGTACAAGAGAGCAGCACTGCAGACCTACAACTACCTATGACTGACCTTAAACAGGCAACTGTGTAGTTCCTTCCACATATTACAATTCCACCAGATTCTTCTACAGTCACCGAGTGGCTCATAAAACAGTGTAACCAAGCAATGCTTCCAAAAGGCATCGTGAGTGTGTGACTTTTTTTTTTTTCTGAATTGAGAAGAAAGTGGGACATTATTCATGTGTCTGGCAGCTCCATTATGATGCGTTTGGACATTTTTGATAAAATTACGAGGCATAAAAAGTTTGAAGCATTGAAGATTAATTTTCCCCCATAAATATATAGATCATAGTCAAATTCTATATGACGAGTTTTGCCCAGAGCAAAAAATATTTTCAGTGTAATTTCTTCGAGGGATGGAAGCAGGAAGGGGGGACAATGGCATTGAGAAAAGCTTTTGTGGATTGTAACTGTCAGGTTAACATTCATAACCTGCCACTTCGAGCAGAAGCTGCTGTTACAATGGAGAATTTTGTTGTTTTAAAGTTTGAAAAAAAAAAGAAGCTGGTTGAAAAGTAAAATTAAAGTAAAAGAAAATAAATAATCCACATCTCTTCTGTTCTGTTTAAATATTAAAGTGTCAGCTGCAATTTTGAAATGACACCAAGAGGTTCACTGAGCTGAGAAGCGCTTCAATGTCTGAGGTTCCGGGTCATCTAAACTGTAGTTTCTTTTAGATGATTTGGGAGTCAGATACAGTTGTACTGCATGGTCATTTGCAGGTTACAATACAAGATCATTCTGTGTTTCATTTTTCTCCTTGGTATTTGGAAATAAGATTTCATGTAGCCTCAGCTGTGCCCAAACTCCTTATGCACATCACACAGACCATGAGCTCCCAAACTTTCTATGGACTACAATTAGAAATGTACACCACAACATGGCTAAATATGTTTCAAGAAATCCTATACAGTATCACTGAGTTATTCTCTGGAAGACACTCTATGAACCATCACTGATCTATGTTGTAATTGATGCCCTGTGTAGCATCACTGAGCTGTGCTCTAAGACATCCCATGGGCATCACTGAGCTGTGTTCTTCATGTGGACTTGGCAGCCTTGTTGCAGAATCCATGAAAGAAGGTTAATGATATCTAGATTTGGCTTTCTTTAGGAAAAATCAACAATGATGGGGAAAAATCCCATTACTATACATACAATGTACATACGGCCATCTTTAGGCATGCATGCATGCATGCACACAAACACACACACACACACACATACACACACACACACACACGCACACACACATGCACACACACACACACACCATTCCCTAGTACTTTTTACCCCTCTTACTCCCATTACTCTTTTGTTTTCCAGGCAGTTTCACATCTACTCTCACATCATGATGACATGCATGGTTTTACATCCTGTAAAGTCTAGGAACCACCATGAGAGAAAACATAATAGTTGTCTTTTTAAAGCTACTATATTTAGTGTGGTTATTTCCAGTTGTGCCCTGCAAATGACACAGTCGTAGTCATCTTTATTACTGAAGAATTCTACCATGTATAGAATATGTAATTTTTTACTCATTCTTCTTCTGTTGGACATGCAAGTTGGTGCTTTAATTCTGCCTTTGTAATAAATAGGCATCTCTGTGATATGTTGACTCGGAGCCTTTTGAGTAAATACCGTGAAGTTGTATAGCGGGGTCAGACCATAGATGTATGGTTAGTTGGTGAGGAATTTCCATACTGATTTTCATGGTGGCTTGGCTTTTCATGGTCTCAGGGAAGGAGGGCCATAGAGTAGCTTGAAAAAAACAGGAAACTCGGTCAAGAAAAGTACATAGGTACCATGTGGAGCAGCAGAGCTAGTGTTCTGGTTGGCATGAATGATGTCAGCTCCATACAAGCTAACAGGAAAAGCAAGCTCTATTAAAAGCATCTCTTTATGCAGAGTTGCTGTAGGTAGGTCTATGGAGTATTTTCTTGATCAGTGATTGATGGTGGAGGTCCCAGGCCACTGTGGCTTGTACCACCCCAAGGCAGTTAGTCCTGCAATTATGAGAAAGCAGACTGAGCAAGTGAGGGGAAGCAAGCCAGTGACTTGCACTCCTTCATGGCCTCTGCGTCAGTTTCTACCTCAAGGTTCCTGCCTTGAGTTTCTGCCCCGACTTCTCTTAGTGTGTCCTGAGAGTTGTAAGGTGAAATAAAATCTTTCCTCCCCACGCTGTTTTTGCTCACATTTTATCATAACAATAAAAGCTAATAAGATGCAGTCATCTTAAGACTCTTGGTGAAGGCTTTGCAGAAGGGCTGAGAGAATTGGAGCAAATAGACAAAAGATGTAAGCTAGGGTTGTTTCAGAAGTCTGGAAAATATGGCTTAGCTACGTCTGTTCAGATGGAGAGGAACTGCTTTCTCACTTTAGATTCTCCTGCTGTGTATGGAACACTTCCTTCCATGGACTCTACTGGGCTTCAGGACTTGCTCTAGGACTGAAGCTCTCAAGAATTTAACGTAACTCTCAGGAACCTAGGCAGAGTTCCTGAGCCTTTAGCCTGTTAACATTTTGGACATGATAGTCATTGATTCTAGAAGACCTTTCTATGCATTTGAGGTTGTTGAGAAATCCTGGTAAATTCTATGGATGATTTCTCCTGGTATGACAACCAAAATTCTAGATATTATAAGATTTTCCCTGGAAGCAAAGTACTCTAGTGTAGATTTCTCAGCAAGTGGCTTAAGACCTTGATGCAGCCAATCAGATTTCTCTTGTCCAGAGCTGGGAGCCAGAGAGTAAGAAGCCTATTGTTTCCACACCCAGGGAGCCTGTTACCACTGTCAGTACCTACTTCTGAAAGCATAACCAGTCAGTGGGACTTTTCTGGGAGAACCACATAGTGCAGGACTAGCAGGTGTTGGTGGTGTTTAATGTCAGTACTATTATCAACCTAGGTCAGTTACATCACTAACCTAGACCTTGGTCATAGCCCTCCATGAAGCATGAGTCTTCCTATTTCTTGCTTTTCTTTTAAGCCTACCAGTTGCACCTTGATACTAAGGTTGTAATCTACCATGTCCAGACAGCACCTCTGAACTTGGTGCAAAATGGAGGACTCACTTTTCCAGTAGGGGGTTCTCTTCTTTGCCTGATCTGAAGACCCCAACTCCAGTCTTCTATCTGAGGAATGTCACATAGTTCTTGGCAAACCTACAAGTTTAACTTCCTCCTCCCCCCATAAGAACCTGCCCAGTGGGTACCTGGGATTGCTGGAATGGCTCTCCATACAAATGAGTCATTCACAGTACTTTAAACTCCAGCCATTGATAACATTCACCCTGAAACTTCCTTCCCACTCTCCAAGGTTCATCTGTAGCTCTTGGTCACCTTGAATAAAGTGTATGCACATCAGCTGCTTCACTAAATATCAATTAAGAGAGATGTTTCATTGAGTGTCCTCTAAAAGAGCTGCAACACTAAAATCCTCAGAGAAGGCCTTCTTATCCTTCCCATCCCACACCCTCTCACTCACTCCAAGCTGGACAGGGATCCTACAGAATGCCAGTTCCAATTCATCCTTCTAGTCTGGTATATAGTGGTGCCTAGGCACACTGATGGAAGAAACAGAGGACAAGTAACCATAGTTGGTCCCCCACATGCATACCACATCTACTCCTTTAGTGTTTCTGAAGATTCCATGAAGGATCCAGATGGACCCTCCATAAATCCCTTTTCTGCTTAAATGAAGCTTGGTCTATTTCTGCCAGTGAAATTAAACCGTCTTTGATAGAACATCTCAGATACTTCATAATAGTCAGATCCAAGAACAATGAAGAGTAACATTCAGAGGTCATGATGTATTGAGATACATTTAGCTGGATTTAAATCTAAGATTCAACAGATTTACAATGAAAAAATAATTATCCAGGAATTTTATTTCCAATTCCTCCCTGAACCGTTTATATCTTAAAGAAATACCCATAAGAATAATACATAGATTTCTCTTTGTATAGATCTTGTGAAGTTATGAGTGCTTTGGTAAGTTTGGATGTTTGGTTTTCCTGAGATTGATTTTGTTAAGTACAAAAAGCAGATGAGTTTCCAGCATTAAAGACAATGTACAGAAGAGACAGGAGGTGGCCCTCTGTTTACTTTTGCTTACTAGGCACACACGTTTTCTTTCATTTCTGATGCATCCTGCCCATATGGCTCTCTGCTTAGTAGAAGCATAGACGTAGAAGTAGGCGCTCACACGAGCATCCTCCCCGTCCATACTTTACTACTTCCTTTAACTCTCTTGTCCAAATCTGGAAATAGGCTGCATTTTCTTTGCCTTACTCTACTTATCTATAAGAGACAATCCAACAGCTTTCCTTTTCCTCCAATTACAGAACTCCTCAACCAATCAAACTGCAGAGAACAAATTACCTTGCGGTGCTCAGCAACAACCAATACATCTACAACGCAAGTCCTGCAGCTAAGGTTCAGGGGTCATAGTGGAAGAGCAAGCAAAAAGGTTACAAAAGCCAGAAGAAAGGACGTTTGAAGTGAGGTGTCACCTCTTAAAAATGTCAGAGAAGCTACTCCCATCCATACGGCTACCTAAACAAGACCTGAACAAGGATGACATCATAGACATGTTAACACGAAAGGGAGACTAATGTTTCATGGGCCTCAGCCATAGGAATACTGATATGGGAGAATTGATGATCCCTTGGGAAGACCCCCAGATCAGTCCAACACCTCATCCTTGATATATAATGCAAGGAAAATTATATAGACTAAGCAATTTGAATTGATTTATTAATAAGTGCTCACTACATGCACGTGTGTGTGTGTGTGTGTGTGTGTGTGTGTGACAATAATTAACAAAATAGAAGCCACACATTTGACAGACAACATGGATGGATGCGTGGGACAAAATGGAAGGAAGGAAATAATGTATTATATTTTAATTTAAGATATTTAAAAATAATTATCGGACACTGCAAGGTGCAGGTCAGCTCATCTGTTTGTCAAATGTAGTAATATACCTACTGAGGTAAACTAGAAAATTTGATCAAACCACATCCTCCCCTTATTGAAAGCATGGTGCCTCCGTGTAGCTAGGCCATCCTGAAACTCCTGCCTTAGCCTTCTAGAAGCTGGGATTACAGGCATAGGCTACTGTTACCTAACTGAAATATAATCGATATACTAGCTGTCATGTTCTGGATCTGCTGAACCTTAAGAAGTTCTAGTCTTGGAGTTCTCAGCATATACCCTTCTTGCCATGGTTAATTTAAGCTGAGATTATCCCTCCTGTAATACAGGCGGAATCCCATGCCCTCCCGGTTGGTGAGCATTGCCTGCTCAGTAGGCACCAACAGTGAAACCATGAGTCCTTTTTTCATTTCTGTTGCTCTGATAAAACACCCCAACGAAAAGCCACTTAAGGAAGAAATGGTTTATTTTAGTTCACAATTCCAGGTCACAATCCACAGTTGTAAATCAGGGCAGTTCATCACATCACATCCACCATCAAGAGCAGAGAGTAATGAATGCATGCAATGCAATGAATGCATGCAAGCTCAGTGCTTAGGGACTTTTTTTCTTACAGTTTAGCCTCAAACGCAGGGAATGGTTCTTCCAGTGGGTTGGGTCTTCCCATCTCAACAAAACCAATTAGAAAACATTCTTCACAGGCCTGCTCACAGGCTATCCTGACTTATACTGTTCCTCATGGAGGCATTCTTCCCTGGTGATTCTAGCTCATGTCAAGGGGATGACCAAAATTATCCATCCCATCAGAATAAATGCTAAAAGAACCAACAGCTATGCCTCTTTCTAAAGTTCTGTACTCTTATATGACAGATTAACATCAATACGCCTGAATGTTTGTGAGGTCTCCCTGCACACTTGCAAGAAGGGACTCCCGGTGTGGCATGGTGAGCCCCCTGCACCTCCACTCACGACACCAGCACTTGTCCAACGTGTGATTAATGTTCTCCAACTCTGCTGATAGTGTAGCTCTGTGTGTCCAGGCAGGTCCCAGAGTGTTTAGGGTAATGAAATTACAACTGATAACAACCTGGGAGTGTTGCCCCAGGCTCATTCCCAGCTCCATTTCCTCCCTTGCTTCAGCAGTGACTTCCAACAGGAACCCTGTCGTGGAAGACCCATATTTAAAAGTCACTGCCGAAGGGCCTTCAGATCAATATTATCCCCCCTGTAGCATTTCCTCACATATCACATTAAAAAGACTAATCCCTCTGAGAGTTGTAAAGATGTTTTAGTGCAGAGCATATATTATAAATGTTTCATCGTTATTCCTCAGGATTTATTTAACATTTTACTCGACAGTCCCTTCGGATTTTTGATTGATTACTAGGCAAATTAGATAAGAAAACTCTTTTCTGTAAGAGATTCCAACGCGGCACCCGTAGCAAGGACGACGATGGGAATAGTCTGCCTTTATCTAGCCCTTTTTGCATCAGTGATTGCGCTAAGCGGTTCGTGCGCACTGTGTTCATGGCTCTCTTGCCCCTCTGAGGAAGATATCCTTATCTTCATTTCACAGATGAGGAATTGAGGGTTAGAGTTTCCGAGTCAAGATCAGAGCATCAGCCAGGGTCTGTTTCACTTCGAAGGACATGCTGTCTCCACATTTCCCTCAACCCCCATCACACCCTTGTCAGATGGCTCGCAGTTTTATCATTCTGTGCCACCAAGAGGATAGACAGTGCTTAGCTATGCGTCTAGAGTTGGCAGAGTCCAGAGTCTAGATTCGACGCTGCAGTCCCAGCCAGCTGTGATTCCAAACTAGAGCCGGGGACAGGGATCGCTCCTGCTTCCGGGATAGCCCCATACTTCCCCAAGGGACAGCCACAGCAAACACACAGCAGGATCAAAGAAGTTGGAGAAAACATGGCTGATTCCCTGCCCTCCTTAGGAGTTACAAACACAAGACTCAATTAAAGGTGCTGGGGAATTCTCTAGGGAAGAATCAAGTTTCCGTTCATTTTGCATGTGCTTTCAAAATCATTTGATTCTGGAACTGTTTGATGGTTGGTCGTGTTTGTTGTTTCCTTTCTGGTAATGACAGTTAACATACTGAGTGCATTCAAAGAACAATTTGGTCTTTGGCTTCTCTCCGAAGTAACACCCCATGGGCACCCATGTGATGAGAGGGTTTGACTGATGCAGACATGAGAAAGCTGCAAGTGTGGCAAGAGTGTTTAAATTTCTTTGAAAATATGACCAAAGGGCTGGTGGTGCAACTCAGTCTGTAGAGTGCCTAGCATGCAGGCAGGCCTGGGTTAGAACCCCAGCACTGCATAAAACTTGGTGTGCTGGTGCATACTAGAGATCCCAGCACACGGGAGGTGGGCATGGGGGGAACAGAAGATCAAGGCTATCCTCAGCTACATGGGGAAGTTGAGTCTACCCTAGGCTAGAGACCCTATCTCATGACACGGACAAAAATAACTAAATAAAATAAAATAAAAGCAAAATCATAGCTTTGGGCTTCTCTTTGTTTTCTCTCTGGATGTATCACCCTAAGGATGAGATGGCATGTTCTTACTGATGACTTCACTGAGAGATAGATAGCTAAAGACAGCTGCAATTTCGTCTCAATATGAAACCATTTTATGAAATTTGTAGGTCAATTCACTCAGTATTTCAATGAAGGTTAGTATACACTGGTCTTGTAAGTTCCAACCAGTGGTTCTCCCTGGGATTGCTCCCATTCCCCAGTACCTAGACGTCTTAGTCAGGGTTCTCTAGAGTCACAGAACTTATGGGTAGTCTCTATATAGTAAGAGAATTGGTTGATGACTTACAGTCTGTAGTCCAACTCTCCAACAATGAACAGCAGCAGCTATGAATGGAAGTCCAAGGATCTAGCAGTGGCTCAGTCCCACAAGGCAGGCAGGCAAGCGAAAAAGAGAGACTCTTCCTTCTTCCAATGTCCTTACATAAACTTCTAGCAGAAGGTGTATCCCAGATTAAAGGTGTGTACCACCATACTAGGACTTGATTTGTCCCAGGTGACCTTGAACTCAGAGATCTCCTTGCCTTAGGCTCCTGGGACTCATAGCCACTTTGCCTCAAGATCTCCATACCAAGATCCAGGCCAGAAACGTGTATTTCCCAGCCTCAAGATCAGGATCAAAGGTGAGTCTTCCAACTCTGGATTGTAGTTCATTCCAGATATAGTCAAGTTGAGAACCAGGAATAGCTACTACACTGGAGATCATGTTGTTGTGGGGGATGTGCTATTGGCATCTAGCTGAGATCTATATACCTGTGGTTGTGCACCAAACACTACACAGAACACCGTAAAAATCCATCCAGCCCACAATGTCAATATAGTTTAAGAGGCTGAGGAATCGATCATACATAAACCATGCAGTACATTCTCTGGAGGTTAAAAATCTACGGACCATTCTGTCTTGCCCTCATTTATTCAAGACCAGATGCTGAGGTGCCTAAATGATGAAGGCTTTCAAGTTTCTCCATAGGCTCCACCATGTCAGAAGAAGTAATAGCTCCTAGAGGATGATGATGGTTATCAGATAAGGTCCAAGCCTAGAGATCATGGACATTTTTCCAATGACCACATTTCAGTGCTGAGGAAATCACAAGGTTGAGGGCCTGGGACATTGCCTTCCCATTTTCCCAGAAGGACTCATATCATCGCTGCCATGCCTAGGAAGTTCATTTTGAATAAATGCTGAATAAATTAGGGACAAGAGCCAAAATGTTTACATAGCAATTAAACAGGAGAAAAACATAATTTTAATTTAAGAGACTAACATTGCTGTTGAGAAAATAGCTCTCAGGCCCATGCATCAGGATTTAGACTAGGAAGCTAATATTTATTAAGAATGCACGACTCTCAGTTATTTGGGAGACATTGGCTCATTAAATTACTGCGTGCTGTAATTATTACACTGGTTACATAGATGGAGAAACTGAAACTCAGAGAGTTTAAGATGCCAGCACAGACACACACAGCAAATAAACTATATTACTAACACGCAAGCCGAGGACAGGCTTCAAAACCAGCGTTTTCTCCACCGTTTCTATTCAAGCCAGCCTTGTGTCAGGCTGTATTCCTATGAAAATGACACTAGACCACTCAGCTCATAAGCTAACAAGTTTGAAAAAATTCTAGACACTGTTATTTTTTTTCCACCCCCTCTGGAAAGTGTTGCAGAAAACCTATGAGTTGAGTTTTACAGAGCTCAATTAGACCAATTAGATAAGAGCTTCCTGTTTTTTACTATGTGTATTAATATTCAATGCAATGAACTAAATAAATCGCAAGAAAGTTGTTCTCTCTCAGCACTTGTGTTTCCCATTTGGAATTTAATGGTACACCCACATCATGCATATAAAACGCATTATTATGTCTACACATTGCTTGAGGAGGCAGCCTGTGCATCACAATGGTATGAGGCAAGGACTTTTGGAAACAGATCTTCAGCCTAGACACATTTTTCCCCTGTATTCTGCTTTTGTCTTCTATAATGGAGGTGGTATAGCATTAGCCCGAGGGATGATACCAAATCTGTACCAAATCTAATAGGTTTGTTTTATCTTGTTCTAGTCTATTTTTTTTTTTTTGCTTGTATGGGACTTTCTTTGCATTTGTAGCCAATATCAATGAACATGCCATAAGCCTTGTGTCTAATGTGTAAGGGTTTATGATCACTTTTTATTGGATATTGTTTATTTAAATTTCAAATGTTACCCCCTTTTCTGTTTTCCCATCCATAAACCCTCCTATTCCATCCCCCTTCCCCCTTCTTCTATGAGGGTGCTCCCCCACCCATCCACCCACCCCTTCCTACCTCCCTGCCCTGACATTCCCTGACACTGTGGGGGATCCAGCCTTGGCATAACCAAAGGCCTTTCCTCCTACTGATGCCAGAAAATATGATCCTCTGCTACATATGCAGCTGGAGCCATGGGTCTCTTGGATGGTGGTTTAGTCCCTGGGAGTTCTGGTTGGTTAGTATTGTCGTTCTTATGGGGTTGCAAACCCCTTCAGCTCCTTCAGTCCTTTCTCTAACTTGTATTTATTTTTTATTTTATGTGTGTTGTTGTTTGCATGTATATCTGTGTGCCACATGCATGCCTTGTGCCCCCAGAGGCCAGAAGAGGTTGTTAGATCTCCTGGAACTGGAATTATGGATGTTTGTGTCATAATGTAGATGCTAAAACTTAAACTGGAGTCCATAAGAAGAATAGTGAATGGTCACAACACCCAAGCTATCTCCCATTTCCTCCTGTGGTCGCAGATCACCACAAGACAAACTACTACTTGCTTTCCATGGTTCACTATGGTTGTGGCACTCTGTGTTGCACACTTTGTGTGTATACATCATACCCCAAAATGCTTCAACGTTGTGGTTGATGAATGCAACTCTGTGATGATTTCTGTATGTTTAACCCAGGAAGTAGCATTATTAGGAAGTGTGGTCTTGTTAAATTAGATGTGTCACTGTGGGTGTGGGCTCTAAGACCCTCATCCTAGCCAGCCTAGAAGCTAACCTTCTTCTAGCAGCCTTCAGAGGAAGATGTAGAGCTCTCAGCTCCTCCTGCACCATGCCTGCCTGCATGTTGTCATGCTCCTGCCTTGATGATAATGAACTGAACCTCTGAACCTGTAAGCCAGCCCCAATTAAATATTGTCTTTGTAAGAGTTGTCTTGGTCATGATGTCTGTTCACAACAGTAAAACCCTAATCACTACAGATTCCTAGCACATTATATTGGTGAGAATCAGAAGCTAGGCTGTACTAACATACTAAGGGTGTCATGGTGCCCATCACGGCACAGAGAAGGTGGGGTGGGGGCAGTGGTGGTAGTATTCCATCTATGGACTGTTAGCTTGCAGTCTCTTACCTAATGACAACCTAAGGTTATTTTCAACCCTAACAGTCTCTGATTCCATCTGGTAGGAAAACTAAGACAGATGACCTGCTTTTGTGGTACTGACTAGGTTTGGGGAACAGAGTAGACTGTAGATTGCAGTTTAGTTTCTATGGTATCTGGGACATCCATGGAATGAAAGAGATAGATCCTTAAAGTCAGATCCGAGAGCGGCTTGGTTATAGATTGTTTTATAGACAGCGATATTGGCTCTGGATTTTGAAGGATAGATATGCAGAACCCTGACACAAGGGTGAGGGGAAAGACAGTCTAAGCAGAACTACTAAAAGCCTATTACAGGATGGGGAGAGCTGAGATCATGAATGTGGCAAGCATATGGGGAATCTACATATGAATCAAGGAGAAATACAGGCAGGGAACAGAATGAAGGCAGGTAGATAAAGGCTATGAATGCCCAACTCTGGAAGTTGGGCACTTCCTGTGTTCTTAAAGCAAAGAAGCCACAAATGGCAGGGAGACTGACAACCCCACAGGGTTAGATGGAAGATCTGACTTGCAAGTGTCCTGTTAGCTCCCTCTTCCCTGAGAGAGCCAGGCAGTGGCATTTGTCCCCTCTGCTTTCTCTGGCTGCCCAGGGCTCCTTCCTGGGACTTGGTCTAATGAAATGTTTCCCGTTTTAATTTCACTCTGCTGGGAGGAGCCCTTTTATCTCTGCTGCTTCCCTGCCATCAAAGCCTACTCAACACTGAGTACTGCCCGCCCCCTTGCCATGCAGTCTTCCCCAGCATCCTGCCTGGAGGTTTTAATTCACAGTCTCTGAAGACAAGCAAGGGGGGGGGGCTGCCTTTGATTGATCAGTCAAACACAATCCCTCCGCAATTGTCTTTGGAGACTCAGGCTCTCTCAACATGAAAGATGAAAACGAGAGATGGCAGCTTGGTCTGAGATGGAAGTATGTGCTGGAGCTTTCTGTTCTTCCTTCAACTTGGAAAAAATAAAGTCAAACAAAGGCTTTCTTCCTCAGCTCAATCAGTGTATTGTTTGCCTGTCAGCCCATCTTGTTTCTCTTCCCTGGTGAGTTACTGCTTTTCTAGAAGAAATCAACACCACCAAATATTTGCTGAGGGTTCCTCTGATGGTTTTATGTACAGTCTAGACACTGATGTCCATGTCAACCCATTCCATTTTAGCTCTTGTCTTATAAAGGGGGCTTCTGGATTAACCTTGTACACATCAGAAATGGAGTCCTAGAGTGTACCGTTAGCTTTTGTCTCTACTGCCTTGCACTACATGGCTTCCTTAACTTTCTTTGTCATACACTGCATCACCCACAGTAGGATGAAACCACCCACATCAGCCATTAATCAAGAAAATATCCCCACAGACCAATCCGAAGGAGGTAATGCCTCAACTGGGGTTCATTCTTCCCAAGTAACTCTAGTTTGTGTCAAGTTGACCAAAAAAAAAATCTAGTTAATTTGTCCCTAGATACAGTTGTAGTGTAATAGAATTGGGGTCTAGTATCAATTTATGCAGCCTTAAAGTTCCTCCACCGTGCCCACCTGTGAGGGCATGCCCCCAACATCCCATTCTCTCACGTGCTCGTCTATGTGCATATGTGTGTGTTGCTGCATGTATGTGTGTGGGAACATGTGTGTGTGGAGGCAGAGAATAATTTTCCCATTGCTTTCCACCTCATATTTTGAGGAATATTTTGAACCTGAACTTCATGGGTTCAGCTAGGCCAGCAAGCCAAGAGACCCTTCTGTTTCTGCCTTTAGCTTAAGGAGAATTATTAACCCTAATAGGACCAATCTTAGACTCAAAATGGATTGTTTTAGAGGATGTGAAACTTCCCTGTGAGATGGTTAAAGCCTTATGTCTTACTGTCCATTTTTACAGAAGATGCCTCACACTATGTAAATATCAAAGTAAAACTCTGGCAGTAGCAGTAATAGATGCCAGGGTTAGAGGACAAAGTACAATGACAACCCAACACCCAGGAAGCTGAGACTGAAGGTTTGAGAATTCTGGGCAAGCCTGGGCTACATAGTGAAATAGAAAGACCCTGTCTCCGAAAGAAAAAAAAAGACAATAGAGGAGTATTAGAGGACAATCCAGGAGAGAAGGGCTTGCTTTGCAAGTATAGAGACCTGAATCCGATTCTTAGAACCCCTGTGAAAAAGCCAAGTTTTGTAGTGAGTACTTGTAATCTCAGTGCTAAGGAGTCAGAGGCAGGCAGAACCTGGGAACTCTGGGCAGCCTGCCTAGCCAGTGAGACACAGTGTCCCAAAAACCAAGGTGGATGACAATCAAAGGGCAACATGTATGTTTGTTTTCTGATTTATATAAACATAAATACACACACACAAACACATAAACCTGCATATCTATGAATAACACACAAGCAAGCACATCTATACACTGGGAAAAATATCCGATGACAGTAACATATATGTGTGGCTTCAAATATCGCCATGCTAGGGTAGACTAGCCCAGACCAAGTGGTCATATTAAACATCTCCAGTAATAAGACAGGAACTTGTTTTCCGCTCTTATGTGCCATGCTGGTAAATGCCCACATCATTTCTGGGACATCATTACTCCAAATGCAAACAGGACATCTACACATAAGGAAATAACAGGCTAATTCTAATGGAGGGAGGTTTTGTCAAGCAACTTCAAAAGCATGAAATACAAAAGACAAAGGTTTAACATAGGCTTCATCCATGAAGACCAGCAAGCAGCTTAGGAACTGAGTCGGAGCCTGGAAAAGAAAGGAGACATTAATTAGGGAGATGGATAAAGTTCAAAAATGCATGTGTGGATTAGTTCCTGTCTGTGATCATCAGTGGTCGCCACCACTGAGCTGTGTTTCAAACTAAGCTGTGATCTTTACAGGGAGGGGATGGACAACTCTGGAGAACTCTTTGCAATGATTTAGACACTTTCCTAGTATACGAAATAGTTTCAAAGTAGACAAGGTTTGCAGAACGAGATGCGATAGATATACTTACCAAATACATAGAAACCTTGGATTGTGTTATTTGTCTTGGTGTTAGATGCCTTCTATCCGTTTCTTGTGCAATTCCTTTACCCTATTGTTCTTGGAACATTATGTTAATGAATTTAAACCGACATCTCCTCCTCTCTCACTCCCCTTCTCTTCCATTTCTTAAAATCCAATGGACGATTTTCCAGATTTTGCCCCAAATCAGTACAAACCATCTCAGCACCCCCTCTAGAGAACTGCTTTGTACCCAGACACTGGGATGCAGAAGGAAAGGTCTCCATGCGTCTGCAAGGGTTTCCTTGGTTAATGTTCTATCAGAGATGCAAGACTCCTGTGAGAAAGGAGAATTATATGCTAATGTGTTTCTGAAGATAAGGTGGGAGTTGTGCCTTTGGCCAAATGGTCAGTTTTGAGACAAAGGTTGAATATTTTCTGACTTCCAGGGTTGCAGGGCCATGGCGACAGATGAGCTGTAGAGAGGTGAAAGAACACTAAGTTCTGCTGACCACTGCTTAGTGTGCAGTCACCTCAGCCATATCATGGAGACCAGGAGCCAGGAGAGCTTCATTACATCTCTTACAGCTGTTGGAAACTCAGGAAATGTGTAGTAATTACTTATGAGAGGGAAGACAGTAAACGAGGAAGCAGGAGAGGGAGGCATGTAAGATTCCCATTCAGTCAGTAACTGCAGTGGGGTTCAAGGAAAAGGTCTGTGCGCCCCAAGGGAGAAAGGGAATTATTGTGTATCGGGGATTTAAACAAGAATCCAAATGTGGGAACATGTGATACGAGCCTGGCATAGCATCTAAGGGGAACAGTGAGCTACTGAGAAGAATCTGCTTGTCTGGTTTGGAGAAGATGGAAATGTGCCCATTCAGCCTGTCAGGAGCAATGGAAATACTGGCCAGAGGTGCAAAGACGTCCTCCCCATCTCCCATTTTCTCCACCTCCCCCCTTCTCCCTCTCTCTCCCCTCTCCTTTCTGTTCTTTTGTTCTTTGTTGAAAATCCGAGTTTTTATATGAAACCTCCTGATTTCTGATACAGGCAATTCTTTTTATTGTATAAACAGAATACGGGCCAAGTGAACTGTGCCTGCAAACCCAAAGTGACCCAGAGACTCCAAAAACAACAAAAGGGCAGGAGGTGGACAGATCGCCGAGGACCAAACACGTAAGAGCCAAGAGGAGAAATCAAGATGAGCATGGCTTACTTCCCTTCCCACCTACAACTTATAACCCCAAGGCGTGTGGGCATTGCCCTGGAAGATGGTCTGTGGTGGATTCTTAGAAGCCTGCAGATGAAGAGTAAGCAATGGCCCATCCTGGCAAACACTGACCTTGTACACTGTGTTCTTGGAGAGGAAAAAGTGTTATCGAAACACAAAGAAATCTCGTACCAAAGCCCCTTGGCAGGCTGTGAGCTATATTCTCTGTTATGGCATTCATCTTCCCACAGACAGAGCCCTCTTCCTCCCTTCTTCTCTTTTCACCCCGGAACATAAGGAATCGAGCACAAACTGGCATTGAACGATATCCCTCCTGACTCGGGGTGATTGTGTTCGTTAATAATGATAATCGCTTCTAGGTAATGTTTGCATGATAAACTGTAAACATCTGGTGGAGCAGGCATGGGCGTGCACTGTTTCTTAGATAGCAGAAGCAAGCTTAATGCTGATGAAATGTGAAATCGAACTGTTCACACTAAAAATAAAGTCAGCAGGCTTTGGGATTTCTGCACGCCAGCGATCGCTGCCTTAGTTACCGTGGGAACATGTGGCCATGCGTATACAGCAGACAGAGTACACAGTTAGTGGGCCCAGCCCCTGTGGGGCCCATTATAGAATTTTGTGTGTTTAGAAATATTTTGTAATAAGGCCCCTGGTGTCATTTATTAGTAATAAAATACACAGCAGCCTTCATCAACCTCAACCACCATTCTTTTATTTCTCATGGAGATGAATAGGCATGCTTTCAGGTAAAAGGCATGTGTGCAGATGTGTGTAATTTTATCTTTCTCGAAGGGTTTGCTACATGCTTAATTTTTCCCCCATGTGCTTCTGCCTTACTAAAATCATTTAGAAATACACGTGTGTAGTGTATCTGTGGGCACACAGGTGTACGTGTGGAGCCTATAAGGCAATCTCTGATGCCTTCCTCTCTTTTGCTCTACCATCTTTTGACAAGGGCCATCCCTGAAATGGGTGCTTGCAGATTGGCTAGGCCAGCTGGCCAGTGAAGTCTGGTGACCCATTGTCTATACGCTGCCCCTAACACTGGGCTTCCCTTGTACATCTCCAGGCCTGGATTTTTACATGAGGTCCTGTATTCAAACACAAGCCCTCCTGTTGGACAAGCTCCCCACAACAATTTTTCATTCATTTATTTATTTATTATTTATTCATTCATTCATCCATTCATTCATTCACTTTACATTCCTGTTGCTGCCCTTCTCCCAGTCATAGCCCCTTCTCTTCTGGGAGAGTGGAGGCCCTCCCTGGGTATTCCACCACCTGGCATTTCTTGAAGACAAACTTAGATTCATGGAAGAAGGGATCAAATGAGTAGATTACGGCATTTGTCTTCATCCATGTAGTCACTGGTGAATCTCCTATGCTCCATTACACATCACCGTAGCCATGACCACACAGATGACCCTAGTAAAACTGTGTCACATAACAAAAGATACAAAAGTCAGGAGGAAACATGTGTGAGTGTGTGTGTATGTATGTGTATATATGTGTGTGCATAGCATATGTGTGTATGCATGTCTGTGTATGTGTGCATATGTGTATATGTATGTTTGTGTATGTATATGTGTGTATGTATGTGTGTGTATATATATATATATATATATATATATATATATGTCCATGTGCATTCGTTTGTGTGTGTATGGGGTGTGGGTTAGCAAGAGAAGGAGGGGGAAACGAAGTGCAGGAGTGAGATCAGAATGCACTATATATATATGTATAATTTTAATTTTGTATGTGTAGTGGGAGGGAGGAGGGGTTCCACTGGTAACATTGTGAATTCCAGGCCTCTGGAATGGCAAAAGATTTTCCCCAGCTGTTGGTGCTGCACTGTTTCAAGGCTGCCCCAGGAACACAGAAAGGATCTGGAAGTGGAAGGATGTTTGTGCTTTGCTTCCTCTCATTACCTGATCTGAGTCACCTAGAGAAAATGTCTCCCCACTTATACTCCCCGTCTTGGTTTCTTTCCAAAGTGCTCATCTAAATGTCTTCAGTAGCACAGAATGGGATGTTCTTTGCTAATGGCTCTCAGCCTGTCTCCGGAAGGCCTGCCGTTTAACCCTCCCCAGTGGGTTCTGCAGTTATCGGAAGGACGTGCCTCACAGACGCTACAGTGAGCTCGGAACTTTCCACACAAGCCAAGCTGCTATCTACTGACACCCCTGGGCCACACTGACTGGCCTGAGCTTTGCGCTGTTCTTTTGAATGGGAGTGGTGTGTGGAGGAACTGTGAGAGCTTTGGTCCTGAGGCTCTTGAGACTTAATGAAGAAAACAGCCTTTGCTACTCCTTCACCAAGACCTTGAGGAGTGTCCATAATTGCTCAGAGCCTCCCCCTGGTCTAGGAAGCTGGGACATTAATACTGACTTCATCAGGACTTTGGAAAGATTTAAGGCTATGTAGGGACAGGACATGGACTAAGATGGCCAATCACTTGGCAAGACCTTGTCCCATGTTCTTAATCCCAGCACTCAGAAAACAGGCTGATGTTTCTGAATTCAAGTCCAATCTGTTCTAAACAGTGAATTCCAGGCCAGTCAGGGCTACATAGAAAGACCCTGTTAAAAAACATTCCCAGAGCCTGGAGAGGGGAAGTTAATGTGAGCTTCTTGCTCTTCAAGAGGGCTAGAGTTTGGTTCCTTCCATCCATGGCAGGCAGTTCCCAACCACATATAACTACAGCCTCAGGGCTTCCAGACACCCTCTTCTGGCCTCCTGTGCACCTTCATGTATGTGGCATCCACACACCCAGACCAGATACATACACATACATAAAAATAAAATCTTAAAAGAAATCGAAGAACCAGTGATACTTCTTACTAGCCACAGAACCTAGCTCACTTTCCATAATGTCCCAGTAATTAATATACATGTTCTTGTTTTAATGTTAGCTTTGCCATAGTCCTTGCTGGTGGGAAACAGTATTGCTTGAATTATAGCTGAAGGAGTAACACTGAGAGAAGTATGCATGTCACCTGGGTTGACAGAGTTCCTGCACCAAGGATCTAAGCCAGAACTGGAGAAACGGGCGTCATTAATGCCTGTGAACCCAAGTGCTGGACTGCTAAGTTTCATAAATGAAATGGTACTGATGCTCAGGGTTCTCATAGGGATGTAAAAGGACTGGCGAGAGATGCAACTCAAAGGTGGTGGAGTGCCTGCCTAGCATTCGCAAGTCTGGAGCTTTAGTCCTTAGCACAGGACAAGCAACCTGAAAACAGAAACAAAGGATGAAAACCAGACTCACCGAATGGCCAGGAGATTACAATTGCTGAAAGAGCTCTTTCCCAATCCATTTGTTGGCTACTACAAGCTTGGCAATTGCACTTTGGAATCTAGACTTGAAGATGTCAAAAAAGTCAAGGCCTTTGTATGGAGGCCTCACCCAGGATGCTGTACCGTGTTGCTCTCGGGGAGGGACTGAAGATAGGATTTCTGGAAGTCAAGAATATTCTTCCCTTGTACCCTCAAGGTGAAGATGAAGGACATCTATCTTCCTTAGGAAAAGCTACCATACCAAAGGAAGGCTCACTGTGGTGCACTGACAGGTCTGTCACTGAGTTTGAGTTGCTCATCTGCTAAGTAGAAGCCACATTTAAATTGCAATTAACACAAATGGCAGCTAAGCCAGTGTGGTGAGGTTCTGGGTCACCATTGAGTCAAAGTCATAAATATAGGGTGTTCCAGTATGAAGTCAAGATCTCTGCCTTCAGCAGGCTCTCTTTTGAACATGACTGCCCAATGGTTCTTTCTCTAATGATGTGAACAGAGGGAGCCATTGTGGCTCTCTAGCCCCCGATATATGCTTTATATCCATCAGTGTAGCTGATGAGCTGTTCTGTATGCAGAATGATCAATGACAAATGACTTTCAGTTTCTAACAAGTAAGTTTGTTAAGTCATGGAGCAAGCAAAAAGACAGTTAAATCAAGTAGTTATAGCAAACTATCATTAAACTGGATCCTCGCACTGCCTAGCAGAAGTGAATAGAGGAGTCTGATTGAACTGACGAAGAAAAGTAAGAGGACTTGGCAAGCAATGGAGGTAACATCAGCAAACCAGGTACTTACAGCGTCTTCCAGAAATGACTGGGAAGAGCCCCATTGAGGCAGGCGGCTAGAGTTCCCCATGGAGAGTTTTGGGCAGAGCATTTCCCTTTGGGTGGAGCTCCCATGTAAAAGAACAAATCCAGATAGAGAGGGAAACATCACCAAAGCAGGTGCTTACCGCTTTCCTCAGGAGGCAACACTGGAGCTCCTGAGTGAGATCTCCAGGCAGAGCAAACAATGTCTCCCCTCTCCCTGGATCCGTGTCTGGCTTCTCATTCCCAATGCAGGTTTAGTTTTTAGAACAAATATTTTAAGATATATTTTTATTTGTGGGTGTGTGTATGTATGTGTTTTGCTCTTCTCTCTCTCTCTCTCTCTCTCTCTCTCTCTCTGTGTGTGTGTGTGTGTGTGTGTGTGTGTGTGTGTGTGTGTGTGTGTGTGTGTGTAAACACATGCATATCTGGTGCAAAGGAGGTCAGAAGAGAGTATCAAGTCTGCAGGCTCTGGAATCACAGGCAGTTGTGAGCCACCTGATTGGGTGCTGGACTCTGACCCCGAGTCCCCTGAAGAGCAGTCAGAACTCTTTAGCTACTGAGTTATCTTTCCAACCCAGCATTTTTATGCCATGGAATAAGTAATGGAAACCCTTGTTGAAAATGGCTAATTTTTAGCTTCTTGCAGGGTGCCATGTTTTCATATTCTTAGCTGCACAATGAAGTCCCAAGAAATGAAATGGAGTGGGCCTACACTCATGAAGAATGCCTCTAATCTCAGGACTTTGGGGCGTGTTCCCTAAGGTTGTTTCCTTGGTGATCTTGGGGAAGTTAAATAATTTAAGCCAACCTAAACCAGCCATATATAAAGGGGAGACAATTTTCACAAAAGACTTACCATGATGTTGCTGGGAGAGGCTCCAGAAGGCTCCAGAGTTTAAGAGTTAACAAAAACTATTGTTATAATTTTGACTAACAGTTCTGTCATACTATAGTCATTTTCTAGCTAAAAGGTCTACATGCTACTGCAAGCCCAAGAGAAATTAGCTCCACAATGATTGGGACTGACTTAGCAGGGAATATCAGGGTCTATAGATGGAGTTCAGTAGGTAGAAGACACATGAAACCTTAAGACTAATTCACAGCACAGCATAAAAGTGCATAGAGTGGTGCAAACCCCAGTACTCAGCAGAAAGAAAATCATAACTGCATGGTCACTGTCTTAATAAAAGAAAATTCAGAATGTGATTTGTATAGTGTAAAGAATGATATTTGAACTTTATTATCTATAGATGATAGGTATACAGTTAATCAAAAAAAGTAACAGGTGATTCAGGAACATGCTTGGGTGCACCCTGTTTTTCCAAGGAGATGGCAAATCACAATACTTAGTCAGATTGGTTATGAGCAAGTTCCTAGCATTTAGCAACTAAGGTGGGGTTGTGAGAAGAGTGTATAGATTTCAGAGACCCTTCATGTGGATTTATGGAGAGAAATGAGATCAAATGTTCACATGGAAAATAAATCTGAAAGCTATGGGGGAATGACTAAAGGAAGCTGAGAAGAACTGGGAGCTGAAGAGCATGCGAGGAGTTCTGGTGTGAGAGAGATCAGTAGATGTGGTGTTGGAGAAGCTAGAGGAAATATCAGCAGAAAGAAGGAAGTCAAAAGTAGGGTCTCCATAATCAGGAAATAGATTAGATATTTTACCATTTATTTATTTATCATTTGTCTGTTTTGTGTTGGGGTAGTACGTTTGTCATGACATGAATGTGAAGGTCAAAGGACAGATTGCAGGAGTTGGTTCTCTCTGCCATGTGAGTCCTGGGTATTGAACTCAGGACTTTATATTTGGTTGTGGCAGCATGTTCATCTACTAAGCTAAGCTGGCCCTAGGAGCAAGATTTTAAAATAGTAGTAGAAGTTAGTAGTAATAGTAGTAGTAGTAGTAGTAGTAGTAGTAGTAGTAGTAGTAGTAATCATAGTAGTAATAGTTGTTGTTATTGTTGTTGCTTTTTCTTATTGTTGTCATAATTTAACCATCATCATCGCCATGAGGTTGGATTTTTTTAATTATAAATTTCAACCCTTTAAAAAGTTTTAGTCAAATATTCTTACCCAGTGCATACCTATTTGTTTGTTGGTTAGTTTTCTTTTTTTTTTATTGAATCTGGCTATGTGTGCTAGCTTGAATTCACTTCCTCCAAGTACTAGGATTAAAACTGTGCTCCACCATTCCCAGCCATTGATGGCTATCATGAGAATTCCCAGCCATTGATGGCTATCATGAGAATTAAAACTGAGGATGAGTTTTTGATTCTCCAACTCTGAATACGTCATCTAGTTAATCTCAGACAAAGTGTGAGAGACCAGAAGACGTCCCAGGAGATGAAGTGCTTACCATTTGATCCCCAGTATCCTCATCGAGAAGGTACCCCTGGCGGTACTCACTTATAATTCCATTGCTGGGGAGATGAATAGCAGAAACTTACAGGCCAGGACCCCATCAGAATCACTGAGCTTAGAGCCCAGTGAGAGACCTGTCTCAAAAAATATGCTAAGGAGCTGGGAAGGTGGTTCAGTACTGATTAGTTCCAGGGAATCAGACACTCTCTGATGGCCTTTGAGAGCACCCGCACACACATTCACTTGAATAGATGCACACGCATACACACATATATAAAAAATAATAAAAGTAAACCTTTAAAACTGTGGTGAAGTCTAAGAAAGAAAGATACTAACAACAACCTTTAGCCTACACACACACACACACACACACACACACACACACACACACAGACACACACACACACACACACAGACACACACCCATATATACACATAAACGCACAAAAGCTAAGATGAGCACCAATAGCCAAGTGTTTAAAAAGATTAAGTGCATATATTCCATGATTAAGTTTTCACTTAGCATCTCACTCCCTCATACTGTCTGATAAATGGCTTAGCCGAGCAGAAGAGGTCACAAAGGACTGGACTATCACGATGAAAAAGGAACAAAATCTTCCTGTAGAGGAGATGGAGGTCTAGTCCTGCTGTTGAGACTGCTTCTGTCTTGAATCCTAAGTTTCTAAAAATTGAGATTAGAAAAAGAAAACATTATCTGCATTGGCAGTAGCTGCCCACTGGGGCCCAGTTGCCAGGGCTGGCATGCTGTCAGAGATACTCTGATCCGGAGCTGAGAACATCAGAGGAGGGAATGTATCGGGCCTGCCCATCCTGGCAAACAGGACCTGGATTCCATGGTCTAGCTGATCCCAGCAGCATGCATCAGTGCTCAGGCTGCAAGTCCCCATCCAACCTCCTTTTTGGCCATATCTAGCTACTGAGTTTTTAAAGCAAACTGCCTAGAAGACTTTGTAAATGTGATTAGTTTCATTTGGAATGTTGTCTCGGATTGGATTTTCCAACCAAAGTCTTGGGGTCATATAAACCAAAGAAGTAACAACAACAACAACAACAACACCAGAAAAAATACATTTGAAGATCTGTCTGTCTCTTTGTCTATCTGTAGCTCTTTGTCTCTGTCTGTGCCTATCTGTTACTCTATCTCTCTCTGACTTCATCTGTCTCGCACTCTGTGTCTCTGTGTCTCTTTGTCTCCCTCTGTCCCTGCCTATCTGTCTACATATCTATCTATCTATCTATCTATCTATCTATCTATCTATCTATCTATCTATCTATCTATCTACCTACCTACCTATCTATCTATCTATCTACCTACCTACTATCTATCTATCTACCTACCTACCTATCTATTATCTATCTATCTATCTATCTATCTATCTACCTACCTACCTATCTATCTATCTATCCATCCATCCATCCATTCATCCATCCCAGTTCAGAATGATCCCAATATGAAATGCATTATGATACATATAATACTATTTTGATTTTGACCAATAAAACAAAAAGAGAAACTGGGATGCTTTGTTACTTCCTTTTACTTCTGAAATCAAGCAAGTAAAAATATTTTTTTTAAAAAAAAAAATCCTACTTAATAGAAATGATAGGCAAACCCAGTGCCACCCAGATGCTGGCGAGAGCTCTCATTCTATACCATCCACAGTAATAAGCCTAAAGGGTCAATGAGATGGCTCGATAGATAAAGGTGCTTGCCACCAAGCCTGATGGTTTGAATTCAGTCTCAGAAACCACATGTTGGAAGGAAAGAACAACACATGAAAGTTGTACCTCCACTTGTCTTATGGTATGCATACACAAGGGGGATGGATGGAGGGAGGGAAAGGGAAAGATATGTCTAGGTAGGTACACATCTTAGAACTGGAAAGAAAGATCTCACCAAGAAATGGATGCTCATCAATTGTATACTCAGAGAATGCTCATCGACAGACATGGACAGTGCTACCATGTAGGGAAACCTGAGTCAGGGCCACACATCTTGCCCCAGGAGTAACCCAGTCTAGATGTAAGAAGTCCTTAAAGTGCCTAATCCCATTCTTTGGTCCAGCAAGAATTATATCTGCGCCAGCCATGTCTCGCTTCAGTACATAGTGTAACACTTTTTACAAAGTCAACGTCAACAACAAAAAGGACCTACAGTAACTTTCACTGTGACATCATTTGCTGAATGCTGAGCAGGCCACTGCTGTCTGCATAACTCCATATGTACTCTGTGCGTGTGTGCATGTGTACTGTACATGTGTATGTGTGCGTGAATAAATATGAACACCATATGGTGCCTTCCCCAATCTCTCACTACCTTATCTTCTGAGACAAAATCTCTTGAAGCTGGAACTCATGAGTTTACCCAGAATAGATGGTACTAACCGCCAGAGAGCTGCCACTCGGCACACAGGCATTGGATGCCATACCTGGCTTTCATGTGGATGCCGGGGATCCAAGTCAGCTATTCATGCTCATGCGGCAAGCACTCTGCAGACAGAGCCACCTCCCACCCCTCGTCTCTTTCATTAAAAGACAAGCTGCGAAGTTCTAAGGCATTATCTCAATGTTTTCCTTAAACTACCATTAAAAGTTTGAGCAGCACTTTGTGTGCTCAAAGCAGCCTTCATATCAGATACCACAAAGCTGTTCCAACCTCTTTCTTCTGTTTAGATGAAAGGCAGTGAGCTCATTGGCTGATCTTAACACACACATCAATTAATTAAATTGACTTAAGGGTTATTCTTACATAAAATGCTACTCTTTGGATTATTTTAAAAGACATCAATTTGTCATTAAAAGAGGAAATAGCATACAGTAGCTTTAATTTTTTTCCACTTAATTCCTTTAATGTCTGCTTTGCTAAATGCTTAGCAACAAAAGGCTGGCTTGAACAAGGACTTCTTTGCCAAGATAGGGGGAAAAATCTAAAATTTAGATGTGTCTGCAGTGACCAAGGCATTGTAAATTAATTAGTCACACTGAGTCTGAATCAGCACTGCTTCTCAATTGATCTTGCTTTTACGCCACTCAGTTTTCCAAATGTGCTCACCCTGAAAAGTAGGCCTTCTTGCTAAAACCTTCCTTCTCCATCAGAAATCAAAGTCAGCAAGAAAACCTATTTTTTAAGGATAGTACCTGATAATTCACTAATAAATTTTTTAATGTGAATTTTGTGTGTGTGTGTGCCAGGGGCCAAACTGAAGGCTGTCAGTGGAAGGGATAGAAAAATAAATAAGAGATTATATTCCTTTCCTGAGGGAGTTTACATTCTAGGATATATATATATATATATATATATATATATATATATATATATATATTCTTTCTCATTTCTGTGACAGGGCACCTGAGGAAAGCAGCTTACGGAAGGCAGGACTTATTGGTACACAGTCCACCATGACAGCAGAAAAGTGCATCAAGGACTCTTCCCTTCTCACACCAGAAAAACAGGAAGCAGAAAGCAGGAAAACCTCAAGGCCAGCACTGGAGTCACTCACTTCCTCCGTGGAAGCCCAAACCTCAAAGTATCCACAACCTTCCAAAACAGCACCACCTGCTGGAGAGCTAATGTTCGAATGCTTGAACCTGTGAAGGACATTTGACCTTTGAACAGCCATGGCATGTTTGTCTGCCTTAAGTTCCAAGTTCAAGTTGCATGCAAACTTTGGTGTATTTATGCCACTTAAAATTCATTTATGTATATGGTTCATTTTTAAGTGACTATACAGTTCCACAACCACTATCAAATAAACAAGTTTACAGCTTTCCCATTAACCAGGAAGTACTTAAGCCTATTTTCAATTGATCGCTGTTCTAATCTTTTTCTTTGAGTAACCACTCATCTGCTCTTTGTTTGTATAATTTACATTTTTTTCTAAAATCGTATATCAGTGGAATTATACAATATGCATTCTCTGTGTATATTTTTAGTTTAATGTAATACGTTTGATGTTTCTCTATTACAATGTGTGTGTGTGTGTGTGTGTGTGTGTGTGTATCAATACTTTCTTATTTTTCACTTATGAAAAAGAGCCCATTGCTACAAGGACTTCATTCTCTATTATTTCTGTATAATATTCCATTTTTTCATTATAATATTCCATTGTTAGTTCATGAGATTTCACCTTATTTTTAGAGACATATATTGGTATGCACTTGGATGTTCCCACCTCTGCCTGCATGAATAATGATGCCCAAGAGTCTACATACAAATTTTCCTATAAATGTATATTTTCTTGTCTCCAGAGTAGATACTTCAAAACAGAATTGCTAGGATGTTTCACAAACTTATGTTCAGCGTTTCAGGAATCTGACAGTCTCCCAAAGTGACTGTATCCCTTCCCATTGCCACCAAAAGTCTCTCAGGTAGAACTTTATCTGTCTTTTTTCACTTACATATCACTGAATTCTGTGGGAAGAAGATGGGACCAAACAGAGCAGGTAGACCGTCTTGTCCAAGATTATATATTACATTATCATAGAGGGGAAGTCTTAACAAGTGTGACTGAATCTGAAGTACTGTTTTCATACAATGCAGGGACTCCAGTATTTGAAAGAATTGCTTTAAGGGGGGGACTTATATATAGTTTCAATATAAAACAAGAATTTATTAATAAGGTCTGCTAAGGGCACAGGTTACACATTGGGTAGTCTAAAGGGCTGAGTTTAAACCAAGGATTGCTGATTTCTTTTTCTTTTTTCAAGAAGGTATAGAAATGCGCTGTTTTATTACAAAGAGTCTCACAAAAATGAAAATATCTCAAAAAGGAAGCTAGGCTAACAACCTCCGCCTGCAGAATTGGGGGAAGACGGGGCAGTTAAGTTTTTCTGCTTGCCCGGGATGGGTGGGAAGGTAGAAACAGAACCAATCTAAAAATGGCTGATATTACCCAAGCCTGAAAAGGGGTCCCAGAAGACACAGTCACCCCTTCTCAAAAGCTTAACAAGGCATCGTAGCAGAGCTCCTAGGCAGGCACTTGCAGTTCAGGATTTTGTCTTCCAGTTGTTTCCTTTTCACTTGGACCCAATGTGGTTCAAAACTCAGACCTGGGGCAGGACGGACAAGGGAGCTCTGGGAAGAGTTCTCCCAGCACCACTTCCCTGTGCACTGGTCCCTGGTTCCTATCTAGTCCCTGGGGACATTATATTTAATATATTTTATATAAATACACAGGAAAAGAAAATATAAAATCTGAGAAATTGAGGGAAAGCGAGGGACTTGGGGAGAAGATGGAGCTGCAGACCTTTCTCAGGCCATCTTGACCTCTTCTTTGACCCCTTTGGCGTCTGGCTTCTCCTCCTTGGCTTTCTCCTCTTCTGTGACTTCTTCTTTTTCTTCAGGATCTTTTTCTTTCTCATCTTCTGTTTTGACTCTCTTGGCTTTTTTGAAGTTAGAATTGTTCTTGAGACCTCCTTCTCCCTCCTCATCAGAATCAGGGAATTCCTCCTCACAGGCAGTGCGTTTGTCAGAGGAGCAGATGGAAATTCGTTTGTCAGGGTCTTCCTCATCCTCATCACCGCTCTCTTCTGGGACGGCAGCCTCTGGTATGGCCTGCATTTGGACCCCAGGGGCATGGGGCAGCATTCTCAAGTTATCAAAGAGCCGCTGCTTGATCTTCTCCAGGTATTCATTAGTGTTCTGGTTAGTCGGATTGGAAGGGCTGATATGAAGCTTGAAATCTGGTCCAAAGTATTCAAAGTAGTCATTGTACGGTAGCTCATTGGGGATCTCTGTGTCCAGGGCCACAGCTGTCTCGTAAGTCCAGCACCGAGCGACATTACGGATGGTGTAACCACCTCCTCCCAACATTAGCACCGGCAAGTTGAAACTCTTCACGAACTCCACACACTTGGATGTCCTTTGATGGTCAGATTGAAGCAACCTAGTCGATCCCTAAACAGGGAGTCTGATCTGCACTGTAGGACCACTGCACTAGGCTGGAACATCTCCATTACTTTGGACATGACTGGCTTGCAGATGGCTTCACAGGACTCATCATCAATGCTGTCTCGCAGTGGGTAGTTAATGGCGTAGTACTTACCTTTGCCAGCCCCAATATCCCGTAGGTCTCCAGTTCCTGGGAAGTACTCTCCGTATTTATGAAAGGACACAGTCATGACCCGGTCTGTAGTATAGAAGGCCTCTTCCACACCATCGCCATGGTGAACATCAATGTCCATACACAGCATCCTCTGGTGATACTTTAGAAGTTCCAGGATGACCAAGACGATATCATGGACGTAACAGAAGCCAGATGCTTCAGACTTCTTTGCATGGTGCAGGCCCCCAGCCCAGTTCACAGCGATGTCCATCTGCTGCTTATTGAGTTTCACAGCACTTGCGACAGAGCCACCCGTGGACAACTGACAGATCTTAAACAAGCCATTAAATACCAGACAGTCCTGACCCATGTTGAATCTCTGCATCTGCTTGCTGTATTCAGACATACTGTCTGGGAGAAAAGAACGCAAGAACTTGATGTAGTCGTCACTGTGTTGAGGTCATCTCCTCAGCATTGGCTTTGTGAGGACGATAGATTTCCATTTTTCGGTAGAGACCATAGCTGAGCAGCAAATTATAAGTCATTCGGATTCAGTGAGGCTTCATTGGGTGCCCTTGTCCATAATAGTAGTTTCAACATCCCCGCCATAGTAGTATCAGACTTTCCTCTTGGTGCCCTGAGTCTACACCATCTTGCTCGCCACTCGGACCTCCCGTTAGTCTCGGATTGCTGATTTCAAAGCCTTGATCTCCTTTGCAAGAGGACTCCAGGATTTTGAGAAAGTGTTTTAAGATGTCCTTTCAAATCCAAGTTTAAAGGGAATCAGCAATCGCTTGATTGTGCCATTTGCAACTCACAGACAGACGTACATGTCCTATTCCTCTTCCATGTGACTCCTTACCACTGTTGGTGAAACCAGATTCCAGATCACATTAGCCTAATGCTGTCCTCAACTCCACTAGCACAACGTAGTCTCTAGTTAGTAAGCATATTGAACAGAATTAGGACTTCCTGTTTAGTCCCTGCAGCTACCCATCTGAGAACAACAGGATCATTCTCTCTTCTGTTCAGCATGCCCACCAAACAACAAGAGACATTGCTGTGGATGAAATCCATCAACAAAAGCACAGGTAAAATTAAATGTCTTTTTCCCATTTCAAACCGGACAAAGCAAAGGAATGGAGACCTTGAATAATGTACTACATCTGGAGATCCAAAGAAAGATGGAAAGGAGTCATGGGTCCACAAATTCCTTCATCATCAAACTTCAGCTTACTAACTGAGCGGAACAGGCCTCTGCCCATGACTGCTCTAAATGACAGGCAAGTCTGTGAGAAGAAGCCACTACACACTGGAAGGCACTCTGGAGTCCCCCTGTGTGCTGTAAGCTTCCTTCCAATTATGATGAGCAGACTGTGGCCTGCATAGTGTGTACAGGGAGGGAAACCTTGGATGAAGGCATTTCTAGCAATCTTTAAAGAGTAAAGGAATCAGAAGCTAGGGATGTGGCTTGTGGGAAGCCTGTTTGCACAGCATGAACAAAGTGAGGTATTTAAGCCCCAATACCATATAAAATTGGGTGCTATGACATATGACTATATTCCCAGCACTTGGGAGGAAAAGTCAGCAGATCAGTATTCAAAGTCATTCTTGACTTCATAATGAGCCTGCCTCAAAACAGAATGAAAAGCACACTTTTTTGACCCACTGTAGTTGGCCAGTGGAACAGTCCTTGAATGTGGCATCAGTGTACAACAACAGAGAAGGAAGAGGTATTGTTCTACCCATAGAATGGGAAAACGTGTCACACTTGCTTGAGGTGACAGTGGATGAGCTAAGAGCTGAGGTGATATGCCCCAACTTGAGGGTGATGAGGAGAGGTATCTATCATGAAAGCAGATCTCTGGTTTGACTGGGAAGCCTATAGCCTCCATGTTTTCTGCCCCATGGTTTCTGACTGGCTCTTTCCCCCTTGCCCTTATGTCTGCTAGGGGTAGTGGTTTTTGTTTTGTTCCCTGCCTTCCTGTCTTTGTGTCTTAATGGAAGCCACTCCTTCACCTAAAAATGGAGTTAGGTGCTGTGTGTTGTAGGACCATTTTTGGCAAGAATTCCTGTTGTTGGTGGTAGTGATGATTTTGAAACCCACTAAGTTTACCCAGTGTAATCCATATAACTATGTTTCAGAACCATTTTCTGGGTCCTGGTAAACTTTATAACTGGAGACAAACACTGCTTTCCCTGAGAATGCATTAGTAACATTCCAGTTTGGAATAGAAGACCCCCCCAAACTCCTCCCTGATCTCTATTAGACCACTGATAGGTTCATTGAAGATCATCACATCTGCTGTGAGTTCAAAACCACATTGGGCATCCCTGGAAGAGAGCAGGACACAGTCCTTCCTCTCATCTGGTTCTCATGCTCTTCCAGCTACCTCTCCAACAATATTACCTGAGCCTTAAAGGCAGCGGTATGAATGTCTGTCCGGGCTGAGCACTCAACTGTCACTTACTCTTAGCACCTCAAGCAACTGCACATCTCTGAAATTGAATTTCCACCATTCATAACAAGGAGAATATTCCCTATTAAAGCTGTATATCTATGTATTATATATACACACATACACGTACACACAAACATACACATATGTATCTATACCCACATTGACATACTCAATCATCCCTTGAGATCTACAAGAATCTGCTTCCCATGCTTCTATATACACCCAAACCCACATACAGTGGAATTTATATGTATGATGGAATGTTCCTATATACAATGGAATATATGTACACCCTACATCATTATAGTCTGCATTAAATGACCTCCAGATTTCCTGTGCTGCTAATATGGTATGAATACTTTATAAATAGTTGCTATACAACACCATACAGGGAATAACATTAAAACCCTGTTCAAGTTCAATACACAGTCTTTTATTTTGTGGTGTGTGTGTGTGTGTGTGTGTGTGTGTGTGTGTGTGTGTGTGTGTGTATGCAAGTATACACATAAAAGTCATAGCACAACTTGGGGAAATACATTCTCTCTGTGAGGGTCCCAGGTATCGAACTCATGTCATCAGGCTTAATGGCAAACACCTTACCCATAGATCCATCTCCTTGGCCCCTAATGTTAATTTTTTGAGAGATCATCATATTATTTTTTTTCAGTGTTCAGAAGCTCCACTTCCTTTATATCCTCAATGACAATCATTATCGTTTTATAAAGTACTAGCCAACCTAACAGATGTAAGCTACTGTCCCATTGCAATCTTTCCCTGCATTTCTCAGGTGACACCAGATTAATTTCCATCTACATGATGACCATTCACAGCAATGTCTGTGGAAGACTTCTGCCCATTCGTTTTCCAAGTAGATTGTCAGGATTTGAAGACTGGGAAGTGTGCTGGCTAGTCTTTATGTTATCTTGATACAAGCTAGAGTCACTGGAGAAGAGCAAGCTTCAATTGAGAAAATGATCAGGTCGTGGGCCAGCCTGTAAGACCTTTTCTTAGTTAGTGATTGACATAAAATGGGCCAGCCCTTTGTAGGTGGGCTCAGCCCTGGGCTGGTAGTCCTGGGTGCTATAAGAAAGCCCATTGAACAAGCCAGTAAACAGCATCTCTCTGTGGTTTCTGTATCAGCTCCTGCCTGCAGGTTCATGACCTACTTGAGTTCCCACCCTCACTGATAAACTGTCATATATAACTGTGAGTGAGAAATAAATCCTTTCCTCCCCAAGTTACTTTGGTCATGGTGTTTCACCATGGTAATAGCAACCCTAATCAAGACAGCAAGTTTCCTGGAGCTTATATTGAATTTCAGGAATTCATTACACATTTGAAAATGAACTCCTTATCTGATACATGATTTGAAAGATTCTCCCCATTCCACTGGTACTCTCTGCTCTGCTGTGTTCTTTGCTGTGATGTTTTGTTTTGTTTTTAAAGACTGTCTGCGGCTGTAGCCTAATCTGGAGTCTTCATGCGTCTATTGACAGAGCCCACATCAGGAGTCCCCTCCCTGTCATATTTTCTTCTAGGAGTTTTACAGTTTGCGTTTTGATGTTTAAGCCTGAATCTAACTGAGCTGATTTTTGTGGATGGTGTAAGAAGAAAAGGGAAGGCCCAGACTGGTACAGAGTGGAAAGAGCGCTCTGGAAACTCTCTACCCCTCAGTCTAGGAGTATGGCTCCTGGTTTGGGTGCTCCTGCCTTTATGTGACTGTTGGTGTGTGTAACTTTGTTTCTGGGCTCTGCTTGCTAACCCTTTTATGTGGATACATCATTTCCTTAGCAGTGTGTACTTTCCCCCAACAATTGTACCCGGATGCCTTTGGAAACTCTGAAATCCTTTTCCTTTTGCTATGGTAATAAGCCTTCAAACACATAATTGAATTCAGATATTAAGTACTGTAAGCGCTATCATTTAGCTTCTGATGAAAATGTGCATTATTGTGCTGGAAACAGCAAAAAAAGAGTAGCAAATCAAAACAAGACTTCTCCCCCATTCCTGCCTCCTGTGAAGTCTTTGTTTGGATGACTCAATCTCTTAGGCTGCCTTCTCTGTTCTGTGGGGGATAGAGCCAGGGCTATTAAGCAGTGCTTGGATGTGGCTTCTGATTCTGCTGTGCTGTAGGAATGAGCTGTGTCCTGGGTTTTTAACACCTCTCCATTTGCCAAGTATTTCTAGCAGAAAGAACAGAACATAAGCTCATCCTAGCAGAAGAGGAAGACTGGGGAGCACATGAGGTTTGGAGGGGAACTTTCATCCCCCTAATCATTGCATCAAATGACATGATCAATAGACCATGTTTGATGAGCACTCATTCAGTGTTAGAGATGGAATGCCAGACAAGGTCAGCAGGACTGGACTTGGAGTTTTCTAACATTGCCTCAGTGGCTTTCATGTAGGACAAGTGACTCTTTGATCTATGCAGCTGTACGGTCAATGTGATTCTAAGCAATACTGGAGTCATATGAATGAGTGCTTTAAGAGAAGTGTGTGTCATTCAGGACAGCATCTTCTTATCTGTTTCATGTATCCTCCCAGACAGTGCTGCTGTAAGTTCATCTAAGAGGCATGCTCATTTTCCTCTTGGTGGACAAAGGAGTTCTATGCTGTTTCATCAATGAGCCAGGCATTGCAGATTCATACCTTAAATGAAGTTAGGTGACCCTCAGTACTTTCAATATAGAATATTCTTCATAACATGCTAGATTTGTTTTGTTTTGCTTTAAGTCAGATACATACATGCACACATGTGCTTGGAGGTCTGAAGAAAACCTCAAGACCAATCCACCTTGTTTTTTGAGACCTGGTCTCTCACCGACCAGGAACTTGCCATGTTAGGTTAAACTGGCTTACCAGCCTGGCCCAGGCGTTTCCATTTCCCATTTTCCCAGTGCTGGGATTACAGGCCCATGCCAATATGGCCAGATTTTTCCTGGACAGTGCTAGGCTTTGAACTCAGGTCTTCTTGCTTGAAGAAGGCCCTTCCCTGCCAACTCCAAACACAGCCACATCTAAGATTGGCTGTTGCATCTTCTTTTCCTGGGTCAGGGCTCCTTCCTGTCCTTTTTATATAGTATGGAACTTGGAAGACACAGTCTCCAGATCCTGATGAGTCATGGCCAGATGTATACATTCAGGAACAGGCAGAGAAAGTGACCTCATTGTCCCATACTTAGTTAATTGCTGGAACGAAAATATTAAAATACTGTACCTTGAGCAGGTGGGCCTTGCTTTTGTTCCAACTGGTGGGCCACCTAAGACCTCTTGTTGCATGGCAAATGCTTCCAGCTGTTTCCTAGCACGTACCCCTATTTCTTTTTTAGTCAAGAGACCCCAGTCTTCACCTAAGTAGATGATATCTTGGCCAGAAATTCATGCCTTTGCCTCTCTTACAGCAAAAAATTTGGTAACTGCATTTTGACCCAAGGTTTAGAGGTGCAAATGTCATGCTCTTAATTCTGGAGCCTTCTTAAATGGAAAAAAACACATGTACTTTATCCTTCTTGATGGCTGGAATCCAGTTGTGGTGGCAAAAGCTGGGGCAGCCTTCTGGCATTATGAAACTTATATGCTAAGGTGTAAATCAACATCATACAAACGTTTAGGTTCCCAAAGCTGTGGAACTGCTATAACAGTGTTGAGTTACTTCTGGGGCATTTGTACATGAGGTAAACATGAACTTACTTGTCTCCTCCCTACCTCCTTTCTTCCCCCTTCCTTCTTTCCCTCTCTTTAGTCCCTCCCTCCCTCCTTCCCTCCCTCCTTCCCTCCCTCCTTCCCTCCCTCCTTCCCTCCCTCATTCCCTCCTTCCTTCCTTCCTTTTTGTTAAATATATCTGGACTCTTTTAAGATACTTTTAAAGATTTGTTTTTTTAGTTCTAGTTATACACATGCATGTGTGTGTATGTCAGGTATGTTTATGTGAGCATAGTGCCCTTGAAGCACAGAGATGGCATCAGGTTCTCTGGAGCTGAAACTATAGGTGACTGTGAACCTTCTGACGTGGGAGGGGCAGTGTACACTGAACCTAGGTCCTCAGCAATCATACCAAGTTTACCTTCACTGACTTGAAGTAAATAATCTCTTCCAGTAACGTCAGGCTGCTTTTGTTAATACCAGGTAAGGTCAAGCAAGTGTTGAACAAGCATGATATATAATGACATCGATTACAAGGAGATTGTGACAAATGACATAAGACAGTCATGGACAGATGCTAAGTCTGTCAGTGTCATTCTAGAGTTGGTGGTTGTTACTAAGTGAATAGATTTTCTCCTGATTTCTTTCTTTCTTTTCTTAAGAAAGTTTTCTTAAAGAAAACTGAAAGATTAGTCCATCAGCCAATATCGCTTCCTTTGAAAATGTCTGGTGCCAGGTAATTATATCTGTTGACTGGCTGATATAACCAGTCATGAGTTATAACTAAGTGGACTAATTCAGATTTTGGTGGGTGTCCAGGGTGCCTGTATTTGTAGAGTTGTGTTGAGCCCTTCAAAAGCTTATTCTAGATTAAGCAGCAACATAGCCATGCAAAGTGATGATGATGATGATGATGATGATGATGATGATGATGACAACGACGATGACGATGATGATGACGATGATGTAGGAAGAGGGCCAGTGAGATGCCCAAGTAGGTAAGCATATTTGTAACCAACTTTAATGACCAGAATTATGTTGGAAGGGGAGAACTGGCTTCAGCAAGCTGCTATGCTCCCACATGTACATGCATAGGTAGGTGTCTTTGAATTGTTCTTCTCTCTCTCTCTCTCTCTCTCTCTCTCTCTCTCTCTCTCTCTCTCTCTCTCTCTCTCTGTTTATAGGGAAAGTTTTGCTTTTACATCATGAAGCCATTTATAAAACAAAAGCAATACATGGTGGTAAGGACCAATACATGAACATTTTTAAGCTGCTGGGGTGGTCTCAATGTGAAGAAAATCCTTCCCTCTACCCCAAGACAGCTATTTAATTTCCCGTTCTCAGTGATATTCATACATCCCTCTTGAGCTCTTCTTGTTACTTAGCTTCTTCAGGTCTGCGGATTGTAGCATGGTTAGCTACAATGTAACTATGTAGCAAGAGAGAGAGAGAGAGAGAAAGAGAGAGAGAGAGAGAGAGGGAGAGAGAGGTAGTGGGGAGGAGGGAGAGGGAGGGGGAGATGGAAAGGGAGAAGAGAAGAGAATCAACTGTGGCCTCTTTGCCATGGTCTTTGTAGAGTCCAGGGACTCCCCACTACTATCCTTCCAAGCAAACAAAATTAAATATCTTAAGATAGAGTATCTAGGGGAAGAGATCACAAATCAGTTGTACAATACCAAATATCAGCCATAAAATATACATATGAGTAACATTATACAATCTGGGAAGTTATATTTAGGTATGTGTATGTGTGTGTTTATCTGCATGAAACAGCAATAGATGGGAAAAGGTCATAAATTTGAAAGATGACAAGTGTGGGTGTGGGAGAGGCTTGAAAGGAGGAAAAGGAAGGGGAAATGACATAATTCTAAACTCTGAAACAAACGAAAAACTAAAATTGAAATCCTGAAATGTCCTGCCACTTGTAGGGAGCTGGAACCCATTCCAAGAGTGTGCCCACACCTTCTAGGAAGCCCTGCTGGAAGTGTAAGTCTCGTTTGCCTGATGCTCCCACAGGTCCTCACACATCTGGGAGGGTTGCTGTTAGAACAACCCTTGTAGTCCTTTGCCTACATGGGCACACAGCAATCCTTGCCAAGTGTCTACTGAGTGCCAGGATTTTGCATCATGTATTCACTTGTTACAGTATTGGGAGAGACCACTATGGCTGTGACCACTGTTTACCTTTCTCTTTTCCTTTGGCAAGATCTCACTCCACTTCCCAGAGTTGCCTGGAACTACGTAGCCAATGCTGTCTTTAATTGACTATGATCTCCTTCTTTAGACCCTTGTGTGCTGGGATTATAAAAGCTATCGCTGCATTTGCATCTGGCTTTACTGCTCTGTGTGTGTGTGTGTGTGTGTGTGTGTGTGTGTGTGTGTGTGTACCACAGCATGCAATGCATGTGAAAATCAGACATGAACTAGCTTTTGCAACATGTGAGTCCTAAGTGATAAAATTCAGGTCATCAGAGTTGGTGGCAATAAGCTTACTTACTGGGCATTTCACTAGCTCAATTCATCATCATCATCATCATCATCATCATCATCATCACCTTCTTCTTCATCATCATCATCATCACCTTCATCATCATCATCATCATCATCATCATCATTGCTATTATTACCATTACTTTGCAAATATTTAGTTTCTCCCCAATATTCTCCAAGTCAGACCATGAATAGATTTATAAAGGTCAAACTTAAACCTGGTCTCCATTACAAGCCAGGATACAAATAAAATGATGGAAATAAACATTTTCCAGGAAACCCAAGTTGTACATAATAGAGCCCTTGGTAAGACATGTTGAAAGCTAGTTTACAGTGTGCACAGCCTGTGAGTTATCATTTGTTTCTGTTCCTAGGAGTTGATTCTGAAAAAAACAAACAAACAGGAATATTGCATTAGTTTTTGAAGACAGGGAAATAAAAGCATATAATGACATTTCACAAAAACTAAAAAGAGCGTTTTGTTCACTATGTAGTGTTGATTCTGCATTTGCTTTGATTCCTAAAGAATGACTGAGGTGCAGTCCATAGAAGCAGATGTAGACTAAGGAGAAGTAAACCAACCTGAGAGGTAGCAAGGCGCCTGAACTGTTAGTTTTTCCTCTCCCAATCACTTAATACCTGTCATACAGTTCAGATATTGACCTGGCTGGCTAGCCACCATCTCTACTGAGTGCCACGATCTTGCGTCATGAATTCGCTTGTTACAGTATTGGGAGAGACTGCTATGGTTGTGACCACTGTTTTCCTTTCTCTTTTCTTTTGGCAAGGTCGCACTTTATTACCCAGAGTTATGAACACAGGGGGACAGGAACGGTCGTCCCCTTCCAGATCAGCAGTCTCTGCATGATCTCGAGCAAGTGCTCTGGGCCTTGCAGAGAGGTCTCAGGCCATCAGACACTTCTGACATTCATTTTCTTCCATCTTCTCATTTGCCCACCCTAAACCCCAGTAATGAGGAGTCCAGGGTAGAGTAATTAGACTGTATGTGATTGAGGTGCCTGCCAATTATGTTGATGGGAGTGAAGTCTTATTAGACTAATAAGGTTTTCTAAATTGGGCTTGGGGTTCGTGGTGGGTGTATTCCTGAGAAGAGTCATCCAGCTATTTGAAATGAGTTTACCTAAGCAAAAATGTTGGCCTTGGACAGAAAGAAGCTGGCTGTGTGTCCAGGAAGACTCACACTTTGCTCTCCAGTACACCTTGAACCTCAGCGAGCCTGGGCTCCCCCCAAACCGATCCATAACTGGTCATACTCATTCTATTCGTTGAAAGGGTCCTGGGGACACTTATGGGATAGTTGCATTCATTACCTTCTCATGCTCTGTTCTTGACAGGGTACTTAAACATGTCACACATGGGAAAAGATAAAAGGTATCTATCACAGTATTATCATGGACACCTCACAAAAAAAAGTCATTGGAGACAAGAGACAGAGACTCGAGCTTTTTGCTCCTGAGTTTTGTCAACTTGGCACAATTCAGAGTTCCCTGGAAAGATGCTCTTAATAATATTCTAAGTCAGAGGCTCTGAGGGTGTTTCTGGTACTGTCTTGGTTGCTGTTGATTGGCATAGGAAGACACAACCCATTGTGGGTAACACCATTGCCCAGATGGAGGTTCCCAAATGGCTGGGTGAGTAATTGAACTGAGAACACGCAAGCAAGCAGGCGAGCATCCCTCTCTGCTCTTGACTATTGGTATGGATGTGACTAACCGCGTCAAATTCCTGCCACTGTGACTTCCCTGTGTTGATGGACTGTAACCTGGAATCCCGAGCTAAAATAAGTCTTGTCTCCCCTAAGTTCCTTTCTGCAAGGAAATCTTACCATGGGAACAGAAATGAAAGTGGAACAAACATCATTCTCAACATTGACTGTTGCCCTATCCAGCCTTGATTTCTCTCTTTAAACATGACTAAGTATACCAAGGACGTATGATGTGATTATGAATAAATGAACTAACACATGGGGAGAGTTTGCCACAGTCATTGACTCAGGAAGCGCCTCCCAAAATACTTCAAAAGTACTGTTGGTATAGTTGTTTTCATATTTGTAGTACACATTTTCCAACTTGATATCCAAATGCATAAAGCCTATTGACACTGGGGATTTTAACAGTGCTATGCAGTTCTGTGCATTAAGATGATTTTTAGAAACAATTGTGTCCCTTGGAAAGAAAGTTACTTTTCCATAGCAGGAGTTAAGTCTAGGGTTAAAGTGAAGTCCTCATGGATCTGAACCTAGCAGCTCACATACAGCCACAACAGCTCATTTCTCTCTTTGTCTCTCGACTCTTCATTACAGAACTTCTTGCAAACCTTGGAGCTCTGTGTGGGGCGAGAGTTTCTCTTTTCTGCCGGAAAGACAGTCATTAGCTTATGTTTGTTTAAAAAATTAAAATAAATGAAAATAGTGGTGTGCCTGTCCCTTGATTGTATAAACCTCAAATTTCTGTATTAAACCATTCCCATTGTTCCTTAGTATCACAGTGCCTTATAGGCTCTAAGAGAACAGGCTGGGTCTCTGGAACACAGTGTGAACGTTTCCCTTCCTTAGACAGGAGCAAAGAAAAAGAAGCATTCCAGATGTCCAGTCATTGAAAAGATAGCAATCATGTGGTGTATGTACAAAATGGCATGCCATAAAGAAAGTTTCAGGGCAATGGATACACCAGGAAAGTATTATGCTGAAGTGACCCACATTCAAACACTGCTGCATATTTTCTCATCTACAGATCCCTGATTAAGTATCCCGTATATGAATAGGGACATAGTGATGAAATTAGAAAAGGCACCATAAGAGGGGATGAAAAAGACATTGTCTGAGGGACTGAGTGACTGGCAACAGGATACATGTGACACGAAATGTAAAAGTCACCCCTGGGGTTAGAAGGGTCTGAGAGTGGGCACGGGGGTTGCAGCAGATGACAGGGTACGAGGAACGAATAATTTTCAACAAAGTAATTATATGCAGAAGATCCGTAATGAAACCTAGTACTTTATATGCTAAATAGAAATAAAATTTTAAGCAGGGGAAAGGACAAAGCAGCTTTCGGAGAGTCTGTAGATTATACGCTTACTCTGCCACCACATTAACTAAACGCTCAGATTTAGCGGTCCTTTCAAGCCTGAGCTTCAGGAAATGAAGAGACATGTGTGGCCCTGTGGGGTGCCTACAGGGAGAGTGATGGAGGTTCCACACCAGCAAAGCCGGTGAGAAGTGTTATCAGTAGCCCTCCATGGTAAGGTAAATAACCAAGTGGCCGGTGTATTTGGAGCATCCAAGAAGGTCCCAGGAGAGGGGTACTTCCTTCTCCGAGTCCTGCAAGATGAAAGGAAGTTATTTTGGTTTTAAGTGAAGAGCAGAAATATTCTGTAGGTTAGGTGTGCTCCAATACGTGGTCTGCGGGACAGAAAAGTGGCTTCCTAGCCAGCCTACAATTCTCCTGCTCTAAAGAAATCTCCGGATCGACTGAAGAAGGGCTGCCATGTGAACAGTCCGAGAGGCCCGAAAGGGGGGGGGGCAAAAGAGAAACAAAGGAGGAAAGGGGAGAAGCTGGAAAGTCGCACCCTCCGTTCCCAGTGAGGCATCTCTAGGAGAAGAGATGGGACCTCTCATAATTGAGCCAGGCTCTCTGATGATATAGATTAAAACAGAAGGGCCAACAGTAAACAAGATGAACTTCAAAAGAGCAGCGCCTCTGCTCTCTGGGGACCTCCATTAACGAGTCACCAGATAGGCAATTACTGTACTGTTCTTGTAATGACCAGGATCAAACACGGGCATTCTGCACAGTAGGCACTGAGAAAGCAGGCAGACAAAAAACTGTGAAAATATGCCATTAAATCTTAATTATTCTTCAAAGAAAAACAAGCACAACCGGGGGGCAGAGAAGGAAGGAATATTCTGAGTCTTACCAACGCCTGGGGCTCAGGGCAACCTTGTAGATACTGTTTCAATTCTCATATTTACTTAACACTCAATGTCTCCTTCTGCCTTCTGAGCAGCAATGGGGAATCCGGCTTACACAGGATCCCATTTATTGGACCCTCTACACTATCTTCTGGGATCTATCTTTCTATTTTCTGGGATAGAGCGGTGCTAATTGGGCAAATTTAGGACACGAGGCTTAAATTAAAATGACGGCAGATTTTGTATGAAAAATGATCAACCGTATTTCATTATTTTTACGTCAACTATAACATACAAAATAGCACAGTAGTATGTTCATAGTCTCAACACAGATTATATTTTATGTTTAGACAACTTCAAGTTGGAAAACATGCTTTGATAACGTCCGTATTCAAAGCCAGTATTTCACCATCTAGTACTGACCCCTTGTGACCCTTGAAATCAGAAGCGACTTTGAACGGCTTTGGAGTTAACATACTCTGTGCAGTAACCTGCAAGTATCACAGATCAATCTTGTGAGGCATCATTGCCCCAAGGGAATGGAGAAGCTGTCCTTGATTGGAGTGTAGACATCCTTGCATTATAGATTTGATATAAAGTGATAGTGAGAAGAAGCATTTTTAAAGACTTATTTTTTTTATGTGCATGACTGTGTGAATTCATGCCACCCATATGTGGTCCCCATTGAGTCCAGAGGGGACTATCAGACCCTTTGGTATACGTGGTTGTGACCCAACGTGTTCCTTGGAAAAGCAGCAAATGCTCCTGGATCACTGAGCCTGCTTCCCAGTTTGTAAGATTAAATACTCCCCCCCAAAAGACAGATTTTGAATATTCAATTAGAATACTATGCATGCATTGATGTGTGCTTCTGTGCATCTAAAGGGCACACAGAGCTTTTACAGGATGTATTAGCCCCCATTTTCATCGCTTAGCATCATGGCAGTGTGTATGTGCACGGGTACATGTGCATGTATGTGTCCACACGCCTGTGTGTATGTGTATGGTGGAGGGGGGTCAGAGACCAACCTCTGATATCTTCCTCTGTTGCTTTCTCCTTATTTTACTTTTAAAGACAACCAATCTCATTGAAGCTTCCCATTTGGACTGGGAAGCAAACCGTGGGAGCTACCAGTGTACTCCTGAGCTCTAGGCCGCAGTTACGTACTTCCTTGCTTGGGTTTTCTGTTGATGTCAGGAATTCAGACTCCGGTTCCTGTGTAGGTGCAACAAACGCATTACTAGCAGAGTCCCCTTACCCTACATTATGGTGCTTCAGTTTGCTTGTTTGCAATCATGTGCACATGCATGTGCCTGTATGGGGAGCCCAGAGGTGAGCAGTGGCTACCCTTCTTACTCGCTCTCTACCTTATAGTTGTGGGTCAGCATACCTCACTCCCGCTGGCACTTGGTGACTCACACGGACTGATGGGCCAGTATTCTCCACGTATTCCCATGCCACTGTCCTCCCAGGACTGGTGTGATAAACACCGGCCACCTCACTCAGGTTTTTTGTGAGTGCTGGAATCTAAACACAAGTCTTCATACTTGCTCAAGGATAGATTAAGCCATCTTCCTAGTTGCAAAATTGTGTTTTTATAGTGTTCTTTACCCATGGAGGAGGCTAGATTAGTATTCATATCAGAAATGCAACAGGAGTTCTAGGTCAGCCAGGGTTATAGAGTGTGATCCTGCCTTTAAAAAAAAAGAATTAAATTTTTTCCCACATTTTATTATTGTATGGTTTCTAGCTTTTCACCATTCAAAAACAAATAAAAACGTACATGTGAAAACATTTAATTTTCCTAGCTAAAAGAAAAAGAAAATTAACAAAATTAATTTCAAGAGTACATTTTATCAAATTCAATATACTCACAATATCATCATTTCAACATAGGACTATTTTAATGAGACATTTTAATCTAGCTCTTTTGGTAATGGTTGACATCCAATGTGCAGCTTGCAATCCCAGCCCTGGCTGTGGGGATGTCTCATTAGAGAAAAGCATCTGTCTCCAATCCTCATGGCTAAGTTTGATTCTCGTGCTCCTAATGGCAGAGGGAGAGAAACCACAAATTGTCCTCTGATTTATACACACCCACACCCATGCACACACACACACACACACGCACGCGCACACACACACACACACACACACATGCACTCACACCAAATGAAGAATGTTCACTCCTCATTCATCTCAACTTGAGCCACTTGCATTTGAAGTACCCAAGGACAGATGGTTCACTCCTATACAGCCCAAGACTCCACAAGGGGCACTGCTTCCTCTCTGAGTCCATCTAGAAAGGGTACCATTTGCATCAATTCAGAGTCAGTGGCTGATTCCCACTGGCCACATACACAGGGAACTTGACCTTGTCTGACCACAGGTTTGTAGAATGTATAACCAGGAAGCTCGTGATGGAGCCATCCTGCAGGCACCACTGGATCATGTTGGCTGTGTTAGCAACATGAGAACAATAGCAATGCGGTCATTCATACTGACAACAGAGAAAGCACTCAGTCCAGCTCC
This sequence comes from Rattus rattus, assembly GCF_011064425.1. Lineage (NCBI taxonomy): Eukaryota > Metazoa > Chordata > Mammalia > Rodentia > Muridae > Rattus > Rattus rattus. The sequence continues at coordinate 14,267,617 of NC_046162.1, read as the reverse complement.
CTCACAGTGCCACCTTCAGCTATGTGTAAAGGAAGGCAATGTTCTTGGATGCTTAAGTGCTTAAGCATCTCCAGGCCGCTTGTTAAAAATGTAGACATCTGCACCCTGTCCCCAGGAATTCTGATGACGATGTCATATAAAACCTACGACTTGGTAGCTTACCTGAAAATAAAAACGACAATAAAGGAGACAAGATCTTAAGGCAACTTTAGGAGTTGGGACAGAATAGATAAGAGAAGATAGTGTACGGTGAACATTTGAAGAGAGAGATGCATACCAGGGGCACTGACAGGGGTGGAGCCACTAAAGATTAATTTCACATCTAAGCTCTCATCAGCTGCCAACGCCACAGTTATGAGACCCAAGTGTCAGTATTATTTTCAAATGACTTTTCAATAAAACAGAAGTTCTCTGGTGAGAACCTTAAAGAGACAATGCTTGGTAGTATCCTGATTGCAAGATCCCCCTAGTAGACAGTTGGGAGGATAAGCCTATCTTCTTTTCAAGGCCTATTCATCTCAAGGAAGCTCCATTCTCTCCTTCACACTCGCCAGTCTGCTTCCCAGTCAAGTTGATAAGCCACCGTTTTTTCACAGAACATGAATTTTACCCCTAAAAGGACCTTGGCCCCCAGATCCTGGCACTGTAAGAAATGGGTTACTGCTGAGGCAGAATTTTGAAAGTACATTGTCCAGGTCCCACTCTGAATCTTTTGGCATCATAAGCCAAAATGATTATCTCCATCTGTAATATTTTAATGGCACATATTTTGGTCATAGCAATGAGAGAGAAAGAGGGGAGGGTGGGAGGAAGGGTTAGAGGCTCTCTCCTGTTCTGGAAATACATTTCTCTCCTATTGGTGCATCTGATTACCTGATCCACTTTTCTTCCCATCTGTGGACTTAGCTCCTGAATTTCTCCACCCCAACCATGTTGGTTCCGGGTTTCAGGCTCAGGTCACCAGACTTGGCAGCATGCACCTCTACCGGCTGAGCCATCACGCTGGGCCATGCTTTTAAATGAATGAATAGACAACGTGCACTTTTACTTGCGTGTGAATTTTTAAAGTCAGCGAGCATCTTGAGTTCATTGTCTATGCCTTAAATAGCAGTGCTGCTGCTTTGTAAACTTTACTTCCCTACTGATCTCCTACACCTGTGCTTTGCCAAGTCTATAAGAATAGAGAGTTGGGTTTGGGGGTTCCCTACAATTGCTAACATTCCTCCTCAAGGGTAACATCTACTCTTCCTCCTAAGGCCCCAAAGACAAACTGAGGAACAATTTTGCCAGGCTCATCAGGGTGAACCAATATGTTTCTTAGTCTTATTTACCAAACAATGGGTGAGGATAATTGGTAAGAACATGAGTGACCTTAAGTCGGCCAAACTGGACAATCTGCACATAGAAGGAATGACAGCTCCCCTGTGGCTGCGTAAATGGAAACCCCTCCCCTCATCCTTCCCCACCTGATCCTAGTATTGGGAAGGCGAAGTGGCTGGACACTCAGCTGAGGGGCTTCTGATCCTCCTCACTTCCTTTTTAAAAAATGTTTATTTTTGAGGTTTTATTTTAATTACAATGTTTCTCTCTTCCTTTTTCTCCCTCCAAATCTTCATATATACCCTCCCTATTCTTCTCCAAAATCATTTTTCACCAACTATTATTACATACACATATGTATCTTTGTGTATATGTATGTGTGTATGTATATATAAATATAATTAGTTGAGTCTATGTAATGTTATTTGTATATATGTTTTCAGAGCTGGCCTTTTGACACTGGACCCTGGGTAATGCTACCTTTCCCACTCCCAACTTCACTCAATTGCCTATAGGTTTTGGGTAGGGTTGAGGCCTTGTGGGTTTCCTCCATGAAGCTTAGCATAATCATTGGCATCCTCCTTATTCAGCTTACGTTTGGATGGTCATGTTGACGAGAATTTATGGGTATAGCTTCTGATGTTACTAGGAGACACAATTGCAATGCAAAGTCCCTGAGTCTCTGGTCTTATCTTTCTGATCCTTCTGCCACAATGTTCTCTGAGCCTCAGGTGTAAGAATGTTGTATACATGTATCCAGTTGGACTGGGCTCCACAACTCAATATTTAGGTTCTAGTTTTCCACAATCATTTCCATTCATTGCCAAAAGAGGTTTCCGTGATGAAGGGTGAGAATCTGCTCATCTTTGGGTACAAGGACAAATGTTTATAAATCGTTGTTAGGGATGATGATGCTTCAGTAAATTGGTGATTATGGTTTCTCTTCCAATAACCATGATTTCACCAGCACTGAGTAATTTGCTAGGTTTCCAGAACCAGGCACGTTTTCCCTCATGTTGAGCAGATTTTAAGCCCAACTAGAGAACAGTTGGTTACCACCACGGCGTGTGCGCCCCTACTGCACCTACAGGTTAGCATGCTATGTTGGTCATTGATGTGGTTCAAAGGCTTCTTAGTTCAGTATGGCTGTTACTTGTCTTCTCCCTTTAGGAGCTTACATGGCACCTTCTGGAGCCATGAAAGCTAGTCGTCAGCCAGCCCCTCCCATCCATGTGGGACAGTAATGGTCAATAGGCCCAGCTGTGATGATCTTTTGCAAGCAAACCCAGAATTCCTGAAGATAGTGGCGTTTGGCGATGAGGATCATCCTGTACAGTAGCATCTTAAAATCAGCTTTGTGTCCCTTGGTTATCTTCTAGATTTTAAAGATTGACATTTCTGTCTTGATTGTATCACATTGGTACACTGACGAATCTTGGTTTCCAATCAAAGGAAATTTCTGGGGTTTCCTCAAACGTTATACAATAATTCTTAAGCAATAATGAGAGGCATCTTTCTTTCAATGCTATTAATTCAGACAGGAACACCAGCACAGGAAAAGGAAAAGGCTCTCTCTCTTTCTCTCTCTCTCTCTCTCTCTCTCTCTCTCTCTCTCTCTCTCTCTCTCTCTCTGTGTGTGTGTGTGTGTGTGGTGCATGTGTATGCACAAATGTGGGTCAGTGTGTATGCCTGTGTTTTCCTATTTATATGCAGGCATCTGTGTGCATGCATGCATGCATGAGTGTGTATGTATACACATAAGCCTTTGTGCATGTGTGTGCATGTGTGTCTGTGCATCTCTGTTTGTCTGCATCACATGGGAACTTTCCTCTAGCACTCTCAATCTTACCTTTTAAGACAAGTTTTCTCAAAGAACCTGTCACTTCCCAAATGGTGAAATGGGTTGACTAGTGAATTCCAGGAATCCACTTGTCTCCAACCCTGCTACATTGGGGCTACAAGTGCATGTGGTTAGACCCATCCATTTTCCATGAGTTATGGAGGTCCAAACTCAGGTCTTAAAGCTTGCACAGTAGGCATTTTTTCCAGCCTAAAGGCTCTTGCTTTCTTCCTTACGAACTGTAAAAGCAGATGACTTGGTTACTATTTCACTACAGGAAAGCTGACATTATGGGATTAAAGGCAGCTGTTCATTGCAGCTCACCTGCTCTCTAATCCTTCCCTCTTTTGCTTCCTCTCTTTGTTTCTTTTCTCCTCCTCTTTCTTACAAAAACAGAAGAGTGCCTCCTAAAAGTGTACAAGCTTACCTTCCTCCATGAGGAACTGACTTTCAAAAACCTCTCCCTCCTCATGAAGTTCGTTTTAAAGAAAACATTTCTTCTCTCTTTTTATTTTTTCCTTCTTCCTCTTTTTAAACAAAATCTTCACTTTCTCAGTGCAAAAGTCACTCTCATCAGACAAGTTCCAGAGCTTAAGATGAAGAGATCAAAGCGCCCCCAATTATCTGAGACACTGTTTTCACAAAAGAGCTTACCTTGGAAAAAGGAATTATCTTTCTTTTTTCTTACGATTTAAAATCGTTCTTTCAAAATTGCTATATCCTTTATTTAAGATACATTACAGTTTGCCAAGATAACCTCAATAAATAAATACAGCTTCAGCAGGAAGGGAGACAAAAGCCTGTTCAGTTCAACACTCAGATCGCCCCAGATTATAAAACACAAGGAAAAAAAGACAAATGACAAATTAATGAGGGAACACATATGATAGCATTTGGCATTTACTCCGTGGATAGAGGCTCATCCCAGGGAGCAGGTTCCAGTTTGCATTAAATGCACACCTGGTAGCAAGGACAGTTTTATGGGCATTCTTGGGAAAGCAGTTAAGAGCCCATTCCAACCCTGACTCCATGTGGACAGCTTTGCGTTTGTTTCCAAGCCCACTTGGTAATGAAGGTTTAGTTCTGTTACTGGAGAGCCAAAGAGCTTTGTGTGGAATCCACAGAGTTTGCAAAAGAGATTAACATGGTCTAAAGGAATAAGAAGCATCTGGGAGCATAGGTTTTTACATTTCCCGCTTGCCCCTCATTGTGATCAAGGGCTGAGAATTGTGGCAAGGACAACTGAAGTTCCCATCCCCTTGACAAGCCTCCCGCACCTGCAATCCACACAGGAAAACGGTAAAGCGAAGCTCAGGTGTCTTGCTGGCAGCTCTTCTTGTCCAAGTGGTGATTGCAAACCACCATTTCTCGGCCCCATTTCTCCGATCTGAGCCGGATGTTGAGAGGGGAGTCAGCAGCTGAAGTTGGTGAGGCTGCTTTTCAATCAAGCAAAAGTAGACCGAGAATGTGATGCTCACTAATCACTGCCCCAGGTGCTCTGGAGAACAAAATTATCCTAGAGAACTGTTCTTCCCTCGATGCGTGTGAGCTGATGACGCAGTGAGGGGGACGGATCTAGACAACGCTATTTGTGAATCGTGGCACAACTTCACATGGTGCCTATGTATCTTAATTTAGATAGCCCTCCCCAAATGTAAGTCCCTCCGGGCAGGAACTTGGAGGAGTCCGGTTCAGTTCTTCATGGTTGTGACCTGTGAAGTAAACAGTGAGTGATTGCCGGCTGACTCAATCAGGTTGACAAAACCTGACATGGCGATTCAAGAGCGTCAGATTGTTTAAGGGAGACAGTTTCTAAGAGGAAGGGTGCTTGACTGTGGTCTTTATAAAGTGATTATCAGTTTCTGAGTTATAAAAGTTAGGGCATAAGGTGACTTGACTTTTGAGAAAAAGAACAGGATAGTAATTCCATCCCCCACAGAGCTACTTCTTAGGCCTACACAGCCTCCCTTTTCCCACCAAAGACACCTCCCTAGGCAAGCTGCAAAAAGGGTTGATTTGCTTATGAACACATACAAACCTTGGCTCCCTAGATGACAATGCGTGTGTCTACAGGCCTTCTTATGTCTAATTTTCAGTACAGCTGTCGGAGTCTCCATTAGGCCAGCCAAACCACCATGGGCTCAGGCCCTGGACTTGAAAACATAAATGAGCATTGGATATAAGAAGAGTTAGGAGAGCAAAGAGCCAGACACTGGAAAACGCGAGCATCACCATTGGAAGACGGAGCCAGGCAATGAGGAGTGACGTTTGGAGAGTCGGAGGCACCTCAAGTGCTCCTGTTTCCAGCCCGTCTGTGGTCCTCAGGAATCAATCAATGCAGGCTGAGCAAAGGTCAAAAAAGCCCAGAAATTGGAGTCATGGCAACAATAAAGCCTGCAAGATCCAAACGTAACTAGAATGAGCATGTGGATGAAACATGAGGATGGACGTAGGTAATCCTTAGCCAGATGAGGTCAGGTCAAGAGATGCACCTGTCTGTAAGAAGCCATTATACCAAGAGGAAAAATATCATCTTAATTTGAGCCAACAAATCCATTAGACTCATGGCTATGGTATCCTCAGGCAGGATATCATCACACACATTTAATTATTCTATGGATGAACATTCGAAGGCCCACAGCTTTCCAGCACAGAATGATGTTGGCCCATGATTAACATCTCTGGTGAGATCAGGAATCAAGACGGCTCCATCGCTCAGTGAAGGTCAAGTGAAACCTTCTCGACAAGACATCCTGCTCTATCTGCGATACTCAAACTGTTTCATGCCCCGATCTTTCTAGAAGGCAGGGGGAAAGATTCCAACTCAGAAGTAAGAACTTGGAGTGATGAGGGGGAGCTGGAGTACACATGGCTGCCTTGAATACCCACCCCGGTTCACAAACAAAGATAGCCCTTGGAGTCATCTCTTATGACAATAACAAAACGCTAGTAAAAGACCTGGCCATCCTTATCTTTATAAACTCTTTTACATCCAAATCAGTCATTAATTCATCAAAAGAGATGTGTATTTTCCCACAGACTTTCACTCAGGATTGAGTATCAGCTCAAATGCTCCTTCAGAAACACTCCCTCCTGCACGTCTGCTCTGGGTATGTGATGATCTTTCCTCTTTCCCTAAGCTCATCTATTCCCAGCACAGATGACATTTAAGATGCTGTGCCTTTGCAACATCCTTTTATCACCAGAAACTGTGAGCAATGGATACCTATTACATCTATCTATCTATCTATCTATCTATCTATCTATCTATCTATGTATCTATCTATCTATCTATCTATCTATCTATCTATTTATCTATCTATCTATCTATCTATCTATCTATCTATCTATCTATGTATCTATCTATCTATCTATCTATCTATCCATTTGGTATGTATGTCTGGTGGAGGGGGTCTCTCTCTCTCTCTCTCTCTCTCTCTCTCTCTCTCTCTCTCTCTGTGTGTGTGTGTGTGTGTGTGTGTGTGTGTGTGTGTGTGTGTGTCTACAGCTCAATGGACATCACACAGTAGTCTAGTCTCCCACCATATGGATCCCTGAGCTCAGACAGAAGTTACTGGGTTTGGCAGCAGTTGCTTTCTTGCCTGCCTGAGAATGAGATATTTAAAGCCAGGGTACTACATGATGACCATTTGGGATGAGTCTAGATTTCATTAATAAGTGTTCATAGCATTAAATTTCTAAATGGATGTATGGATAGGTGTCCTTTTCTTGGCAAAGGACTAAGTTTCTCTTACATCTGCTAATGGGTCTTCTTTAATGAAACAATAGCTGGTCTATTATATAAGAAATAAGTACAAATGCTGCATGTATATGCATACATATAATTTGCATAGATTTGAACCATGAATATAGATAACCATAACTATTCTTAGCCCATTGTTTGAATTTTAAGGAAACCTCTGACATATTCTGTATGATCTTGACTAAGTTTCTCTCTCATTAGAGATACTTTCTCTTGGGCAATATGACCTGCAATGTTCTGTGTAGCTTAACTGATCCCTGACTTCTGATCTCCCTACTTCGAACTCCCTAGTGCTAGTATTGCAAATGTATACTTCTGATGCCAGTCTATTCGGTGTTGGAGGGAGAACCCAGGGCTTTGTGCAAGTGGGGCAAACACTCTACTAACTTAGTCATGGTGTCAGCCCTTGGACAAGTATCTTCCCGATCTTAGATCTCAGATTCTTCATCTATAATTGAGCAGGATAGAGGTTCCTATATCCATTTATTAATTACAAAAATTTATGGGACAGTTTATAAGGTAGATTTCATTTTCATTAGTATTATATACAAATAACACACTTGAACTTCCTTTCGGTGGCAACCATCTCATCCTAACTCCAGTACATTGATTTGAAGTGTCAGGCCTGGGAAAAATGCTTGGCCAGTGTCTCCATACTGCTCATGGTCAGTATTCCATTCCAAGCGTGGTGATCAGCAGCCTACGGGCTAGCCACCTGCTTCTGTGGTCATATTGGAATGCAGCCATGACTGTCAATCTACACACCCTCTCCACTTTCTTCCTTGCTCTAGGGCATCTCTGGACAGTGTTGGTACAGATGGTATGGGCCGGTAAGCTTACAGGATTCCCTCTCTGACCCTCCAGTTTGTCACCTCTCTTCTTCCACACAACCAGTGCTATTCTAAGAATCCTGAGTACATTCAGCCTACATACTTGGTCAGGAAAAACATAGACAAAGAAATGTCCAGTTACTCTGTGTGTTCTGGTTTTGTGGATTAGGCCTGATTTTCAGTGTCTTTCTTTGTAACTCTACAAGTAGTCAAATTTGAGCTAAGGCTAGTGATTCCATTCAGAGAAAAACACTGAACGGTCTTCAGCATAACACAATTCTCTGTGGTTTTGGCTTATGGATACTGACTGACTTTGCTACTGTGTTTGAGTCTATCTCTAAGTTTGATTCAGCATCCTTAGTTGCTTATGAAAATATGGGCTTTTGAATAAACTCCTGGCTTTATTTTAACATCTTTCTGGTTCCCTTATTATTGTCTGAGGTAAGTAAGAGCTGTGATTTATATTCATTCTACATTTTATTAGTCATAGAATCATGCATATAGGTTGGATGTGTTGGTCCACATTGTCATCCTAACAATTGGGAGGCGAGAGCAAGGAGGGTATGGATCTTACAATTTAGGCCAATCCATGTTGCACTGTGAGAGCTTTTATAGAAAACAAAGTGTGTCCTTAAAAACTTGTATATTTGGGCCAAGAAGGTAGCTTAGGCAGTACACTTCTTTCTGTGCAAGCATGAGGACCTGAATCCAATCCCAGTGGTGGTACGTGCTTGCCATGAAAAGCCAGATGGGGTGACACATGAATGGAATTCTTGTGCTAGGGAGGCAGAAGTGGGAAGTTCACTGAGGCTCTCTGTCAAATCAGCCTGGTGTAGTCAGTCAGCCCCAGGTTCTATTGAGAGATTGACTTTCAAAAATCAAGGTGGAGAATGATTGAAGAATAACATTGAGATTGTCCTGTGTCCTACAAATACCTCCCCCCACACAAGCACATATACTTTTATCTGCATGCATGTGTGCACCTTTGAATAAGCACACTCAAAATTAAAAAGCAAACTTGTACATCATTCAGGCACCATCTAAATTCCTGTGCTGAATCAAGAAGCGGAGAAACAGTATTAAAAGACCAACCTTGAGTTAGTCTCGTTTGCTGTTTCCTGCCCATCTTCTTAGTGAAACGTTCGGAGTCAGACAAATCACTTAACATCTCTCTCTAAACCTTAGTCTCCTCCTCTATGATGTGGTTATTTGAATAATTTCTACCTCACACAGTTGTTTGAGGATTAAGTGACGTAATCCGTGTGCAACATCTAATACTTAGCAAATGCCCTGGCAAAGCAAGCTCAGATAGGCGCAATCATGGTTAGAAATTGCATTTTTGTTTATTAGCTCAGTGAAATTTCCAGCTTCTACCTCATGTTACCTTCTGCCAGTTGTCTGCACACAGCTCTGCCGGCTTGGGTTGACTGCTTACACATGCTGCCCCTGAGACAGGGCATGGATTCGTCTGAATGGGAAGAGGCTGTCTCTTAAAGAAAAGGTGAAGAATCAAGAAAAATAAGACGTGGAAGGGAAAAGGGGGGAAATAGAAAAAGACAGGGTCCCATATAGCTCACGCCAACCTATAACTTCATACCCCGCTTCCTCTGCTTCCCACGTGCTGGGAGTATAGGTGTGGACTACCACTCTTGAACCCACATCTTTGTGCTTGTTGGGTGAGCTCTCTGACAGTGGAGCTGCACTTCTCCTCCATTATCCCAGAACTGTGTCACCAAAGCATAACCATAATGGCAGTAGAAAGATCAGGGCTTGCTGAGGATCAGAGGACAAGCAGGTAGGGAGCATGAGTCGGTGGAGCAAATGAATGCTTTAATGCAATGAAACCATCTTGCAAGACACTGGAATGCCTAGTAAATGCTATGCCTCTGTCTATAGCCTTAGCATCATGTAGCACAAACATCAACCCTCTTGTAAACTGTGAACTTTGGTTACTAACCATGGGCTGATATTCATCCACTGTAGCAAATGTGCCACAGGGGTTCATGGTTTCAGCAAATGGTGGAAAATATGAGGGTTAGGGATAGGGGTATGGGGGTGGGTGGCTATACTCTCTCCCATAGTCTTCTGTAACCTAAAGACTGTTCTTTAAAATAAGGGTTGCCAGGAACAAGGGCTCCTGATAACGTCCCTGCTTCCTGATTCCACAGGCAATTAGTGATTATAGAGAGGAGAGAGATTTTGTTCAGTCAAACAGGTGCTGGTGTGGTGCCCATCCTCCTGTAGTAACCCTTCATCGGTAAGGAAACTCACTGCAAAGAAAGAAGGGACTAGTTGGGGAGAGAAAGCAGACCCAGTGAGTAGGAGATGAGAGTGTGTAAGAGAGGGTTGATGCGATCAAAGTATGTTATAGACGTGTGTAAAAACCTCATAATGAAACCTATTACTGTGCATAATTAATGTATTCAAATAAACCTTTAAAACCCATTTCATTAATTTAAAGTAAAACCTGTATAGCCATTCCTTGTGGGTGGACATTGTGGCTTACCATCAAGACAAGGAAAATGAAGCCCTGGCAAGTTTCCAGTGACCACCAGGTATTAATAGCCTATGCGGGAAGGAGGTTTACATGGTCCTGAGGGTTATGTTCCCACAACCACGTCACCTAGCTTCCTATAGACCGCCTCCCGCTTCCTTGCTTTGGGCTCTCTCTCCTCCATGGAACGTTGTCTCCAGTCTGCTTTCTCAGCCACTTTGACATAGCCTGTCCCCTGAGGTCACCCTGCCAGCACGCTGCAGTCATGCTTTCCAGGAGACCCAGCTCATCAACTTGAGGCTTTCTAATGAGTCTGGGAAGTGTCATCAATCCTTAGTCCCCATTTCACTGAGGTACCTCAAGGCTGTGATGTATGGATCCATCTAAGTGCTTCTGGTCTTCGGAAAGCCTAGACCAGTGGCAGCCCTGGGACTCCAACTCACTCAGTTACCCTTCTGCTAATTTATAATTTAGCTGACACAACTCTGCTGCTGTTTTATTTGTCTCCAATGAATGTCAATTGGTACACAGGACAAGGCATTTGGGAGCTAAATTAACGAAATCATTACATGAATTAGTTAGACCCCACTGAAATACAACACTCATTTTTTCTACTTTCTTTGAAACATTCCACAAAGAGCCTCCTAGCCTCCCACCCTGACCCTGGCCCTTTTTCCCACTTCTATGTCGTCTCTGAATCCCGTACCTCAAAATAATTTACTCTGTATAGAGAATCACAGCTAGGATGATAATGCTCTAAATATATAAATAATAATGAGAACTTTTAATAAAATCAGACATAAGTTATGCATGCAGACATCAATTACAATAGGTTTTAAAGGTTTTGATCTAGAACCCGGGTGGCGTTACATTTAAACTAATAGCTGTAAGCATGATTTATGTGTTTGCAGCCAAAATGGTTTCATTGCCTCGATATATGTCCAAAGAAAAATTTATAGTCTGCTACAGAATGTATAAATAATGAACAGCCATATGTCATCGTGCATTTAAAAATGTGACTCTCTTCTGCAGCTCCAATGGGGTAAACTGAATTAAAACCTTAAGTTCATTGGGAATCAACTTATTTGGGAGCTCTTTAAGGAATGTACACGAATACAAGCACAGATCTAATAATTTTCTCCAAGTCAAAGAAAAATGGCTATTGTAAAAATGACAAACACTCTAAGGCGATCTCAGGAGTCCTCAAATTAAACAGGAGCAGGGAAGAGGAAAAGGCTCGGTGGTGGATGTGGGAGGAATGACACCAGACAGGCCCCTTTCCACTTCTACTGGGACCGCCGATTATTAGGAAGGTTTTAAATACGGTCAAAATAAGTCAGCTAGTTGGCGGCAGCATTTTACACAGTAGGTTTTCAGCAATTCAGATAACAGCGGATGGTGGGAGATACAGTATGGAGTAGCAGAAGCCATTCTCTATTTTGAGTCTCTGCAAGTCCCCTAAGGCACAGCTTCCTCAGCTATAAATAGGACAAAGTTTACTAGACATGGCAGCTGTAAGGAATTAACAATGAAAATGAAGGGCTGAGAGTGGTGGCAAATGCTTGCACATGGGAGGCTGCATCAGGAACATCAATGCCAGTGCGGGGTGTCTAATAAGGGACTGTATAAATGCATATATGCATATACAAGCAAAGAAACAAGCAAATAATAGGAAAAAGGCAACTTGTATGCTACCTTGCACGGGTAGTTTATGTCCAATATGTCAGTTCTGGCATTGGCCCTGCCCATCTCATGATGGATGGTAACATGGGGAGGCCTGGGTCTTACCGTGTTCATCTTTTTATGGCTGGAGTCTAGAAGGGGACGTAGTTACCACATACCAATGTCCCTCTTTACTGTGTGACTATGGGACTTAATGAATGTGGTGCTGGGAAGATGGCTTGGTGGGAAAAGCACTTGATGAGCAAGTCTGATGACCTGAGTTTGATTCCTTATACACATGAATGAAGCCAGGTGCCATTACATCTGGAAACTAACACTTCTGCAGAAATTGAATTAACCAGAAGCTCACAGACCAGTTAGACTGCAAGATCCTGCATAGCAGAAACAAAAGAGACCTCTGTGCTTTAATGAAGTGGAAAGTGAGACATGAATTCCAAAGTTATCTGACTTCTGCATGTGTGCCACGACACACAGGCCTAATGCACACATGCACACACATACACACATACACACATAGACACACACACCATACACAAATAAAAACTAAAACAAATATCCCATAATGTGATTTGATGGCTCTAATAGGCATTGGAAGACAATCTGTTAAATGTTATGAGTAGGAATCTTTGCTCAGTGGGGATTGTTGCAAAAATATTCTTTATTAATGAATTTATAGGAAACAGAAAATCACCTGCTGAAATTTTAACCCAATGTCATCATTTCATCTTTGACAACAAAAATCTCTGAAAAGTTATTCCTCAGCTCTGAGGGTTGCAAAATAATATGCTGATGAGAGTGTAATTTGTCTTCCTAACTCTGTGTTATCAAGAATACACAAGCCTGATGGGATATAATTTAGTAATGGTTATTGTGAAGAGTTGATGCTGGCTTTTACTCTTTGCTTGCTCTTCCTGCTAAATGGTCTCTAACTGCTGGGTTTTGATTTCTTCTCTTGATTTCAACAGTCCCCATTACTTCCCTCAAATTTAAGCTCCGATTCCTTCTGCTGTTGGTCTTACCTTTCATTATTATTCCTAATTGCTCTTTTATAACTGGCGACCTGGTAGCCAAGTATCTATTGCTGCACAACAGAATGATTTCAAATGCACAGGTTTGGAATACTTAGCTAAGACCTCTCTGAGTTCCGTATGCTGTGTGGGAGAGATAGCTCTCCCTAGCTCTGCTTGCTATAGTTCTAATCGGATAGCAGCTGGGTTGGAGTTCCAGCAGATTCACCTTGGCCACGTGCCCAAAGAGTTCAACACCTGCACGACACCTGCTGCTGAATGCTCAGACAGGGTCGGTGCTCAACTGGGGCCATGGATTCTCACCCAAAACTCTGGATGCTTGGCTGGGGTTATAGATGCTGAGCCTGAATCCTAAATGGGACTAAGGATTCCTAGCTTTGGCTACAGATACTAAACTGAGCCGACAGATGCTCATGTTCAGGTTGCTTTATAAAAATTAAGGCTGGCTCTGTATGACCTAGGGGGCCATGTATACTTCTCTAGGGGATATAAATGTTCAGATTGAGCTGTCAGTGCTCAGCTGGGGACAAGATATTCAGCCTGAGCTATGGAAGCTCAGGTGGGACAATGGAAAGAAACACGGGTCTTCTTTTGATTTAAGCCTCCTTTACCTGTGTTTTTGAAAAAGACTAACCCTAAGTCATACATTCCCAAAGACCTAGTTTGAAGATGAAGATTTTCATAAGGCTATCACATCGTTCGTGCCTTATTCCATTCTCCAAAGCATATATAGGAACAACCCAAGTGCAATAGCAGGACACATAATTTGCTGGGGAGTAGCTCCAACAAGAGTGGCTGAAAGTGTGTATAGGAAACCTGGATGCATGTATGCCTTTTCTTTGAACTCTCCATCTTCTAATTATCAATGCCAGGGTCCAGCCTCGACACAGGATAGGAGTTCTCAACTGGAAGCAGGGATATCTGGAAGGTGCATAATAAGTATACACAGACTACTCTTCGGGTACAAACTGAGAGGCAATTTCAAGGCTTAATCTCTCTCTCTCTCTCTCTCTCTCTCTCTCTCTCTCAGCTTGAAGCTGCACACTTTCTGCATTCTCTTGTGTACTCTGCAATTTTTATTGAGGTTTTCTTTTCTCAAACTCACACACTCATGCACACCTCTGTTCATTACCCTTTCATTCTCACATACACTCTTCATACATACCTCACACATATATCTCACACACGCCACATGCACTCTCACTCACACACAATCTTCATACACAGCTCAAATTCTCTCTTCACTCACTCTTTACATTCTCTCTTCATGCTCTCTCACTCACTCTCATATTTTCTCCCTCATGTGCTCTCTCATTCACTCTTCACATGCTCTCTCATTTACTCTCTCATTCACTTCCTCATGCTCTCTCTCATGCTCTCCAGCCTTTCTCTCACCCCAGTCTTTTACTGATAATTCAAAAGTAAGTAGAAAAAACATTGTATAATCATTGCCAAATCAAATTCAAAAGAATAACCACATCCCACAAAGAACTAAGAATTACAATCGTCCCCCAAAGTTTCAAGCTTCCCCTATTCCCAGGCCTCTGGCCAAAATAATAATTGTAAACAACATTATTTAAACTTTAACTTTTAACTTACTATACTGCAGAGCTCGGAGCTCTGAGGTCAGCTACCTGCATTTCCCTGTGAAGCTCTAATGATAAATGACATGGGCAAAGCTGCCAGGCAGTGGCCAGGAAGAACCAAGTTAACCCTTAACTCAGTGGTTCTGCTAGCTTTCTGTTCCTTGCACACAATGACTCTTGTAAGAGTCCAAGTATTTTGACTTAGTTTACTAGTATATAATTTTATATATTCTGTACTTCCTTATCCAGGAATCACTCTCAAATGTTATGTAAAACTTATTTCCTAAGCTCAATAACTTTTTCCTTCCTTAGGGTCCCAATGTTGACTCTAATTCATTTTCTAATAATTTCTTTAAAGTTTCTTTGCAAGTCAAGCATTAATCTGGAACTACTGTTGTGCAGTCATTACATTGTTTCCAAGATGAGAACATACAGCATGCACCTGGGCCATTAGGGCTGTGCTGTGCTGTGTCCCTTTGCCTCAATTTCCAGTCGTTTAAGAATCATAACATCAAGGAACATCTAGTTTCACAGAATTCACCAGAGCAGAAGGAGAAAGAAGTAGGAAATTCAGATATAATAGAATAATTATGTACACCAAGGCCAACTGAAAGGCAGTCACACACAAATGAAATCTATACAGCCATTGTCCAGGGCTAAGGGTAGGAGAAATGGGAACAACCAGTTTTTACAAAGAGCTGCTGAGGGCTACTGGGATGTTTCCATCCAAGCCTACTGCAGGCAGCTTCTTATTTCAGATGGCGGGTCCTCTGGAGGGGTGTGTTTCCTGCTTCTCAGGGTCCCAGACACCACCTTACTTTACAAGGAGCTGTTGTGGGCTTCTGAGATGTCTCCATCCCGGCCTACTGCTGGCAGTCCCTGTCATCGTATATTGTCCCCAGCATATCAAGGTTACACTTAGTCATGTTTGGGGATGTGAGGTCGGGCACTATTTTTTAACTGACATGACTCTAGCATAGATTTTGTTGATTTATCTTTTTTTTTTTTTAAAAAAAAAATGCTCTATTTTTATTTTATGTGCATAAGTGTTCTGGCTGCATACATGTGTGTCTACCACATGAATGTCTGGTGTCCTCAGAGGCCAAAAGACAGCCCCAGGTTCCCTGCATCTGCACTGCAGCTGGTTGTTAGTCAACACGTGGGCGCCGAGACCTGAGCCTGGATCTTCTCCACGTGGGTGCTGAGACCTGAGCCTAGATCTTCTGCAAGACCAGCAACTGCTCTGTCTGCTGAGTCATCTCTTCAACCACCTGCCTCCTTGAAAAAATTATTAGTGAGTCTTATAAGACCTTCATTTTTAATAAGGCTTCTTAAAAATTTCATCAGTGTGGGGTTGGGGATTTAGCTCAGTGGTAGAGCGCTTGCCTAGGAAGCGCAAGGCCCTGGGTTCGGTCCCCAGCTCTGAAAAAAAGAACCAAAAAAAAAAAATTTCATCAGTGTGACTGTTTATCACTGGTGACTCACTGACGTCCTCTTATTTCCTTCTTATGGGAGTTAATTTTGGTCAACTCAAAGCATAAATTACACTATAGGTTAGAGTTGGAACAAAGAGAGCGGATGGTTTGCATGTGAGAATTTTAATAAAGTAAACGAATCCTTCTTTTAACTTTTTCTACATGTTTATTCCCACTTGACCAAATACCAATTTAGTGTAGAAGAGAGAAAAAGGAGAAGAGGAATTGTTCAGGCATTTTATGTGTGTTCTGTAGATGACAGATAAATGGAAAAATCCCAGAATGCTAGCGCACCCATCCCCACACTTTGTCTAACTCCGTATTTTTGTGTTTAATTTTATTGTTGTTTAGTGGGTGTATGGTTGGGGTTTGTTTTTCAGTTTTGTTTTGAGACAGGATCTCATTAGACTGTGGTTCCAGTTTGCTTTCCGATGTTGACAACCACCATGATCAGAGGTGAAGAGGAACTGATTTATATCAGTTTACTCTTCTATCACTCAGGGAACTTGGAGAAAGAACCCAAGAAGGAGCTGGAACAGAAACCATGAGAGACTGATGCTTGCTGGTTCACTCAATGGCCTATTCTCAGCTAACATTCTTATATAACCAGGGACCATGCGCTTAGGGATGGGTCCAATCTCAATGGACTGGACTTTCCTATCAATTGGCACTCAAGACAATGTCTTACAGGCATGTCCACTGGCTAGCCTCATCTGACCAAGGCATTTTCAACTGAGACTCCCTCTTCTCAGGTTAAGTTGTATCCAGTTGAAAATAAAACCTAATCGAGACAAATTTCCAGGTGAATCTTGAGCTTTGGACTCAAGTGATCACCCTACTTTAGCCTCACCAGGAGCTGGGACTATAGGCATGCTACAGGCATGGCACCATGCCTCATTTTAAGTAACTCTATTTCCCAAGGTTAGTATTCTAACCTTGAGCTGTAGGCACGGATACAGATTTCTATTTTAAAATCGTTTGAAGTCTGCTTCTCTTGCAGCTACATCTGTGTGTCTATGCACATTCCCTTCCTTCGCACCTATTGCTCCCCTGTATTTCTTGTCACTTTCTCCACTTCAGTCAACAATGTCTTTTGAAGTTTCTGCTTCCTCCCCTAAGTCATCTGCTTTTATCTTGCTTCTTTAAGCCATATAGCTCAACAAAGACATTCTGAATTGTTCACTTAGCTGATGCAATTGATTTGAGGTCAGATCTTTCTTGCCCTTCAGCATTACTAAAGTTTGAATCTGATTATGCTAACAGCTATCCATTCACTGGCAAAATATTCATGATAGTTAACTTATCAAGTAAAACGGGGCATCTGGACTCAGTAGTTTGGAGATTTGAGTCCACAATAGAGTAGCCCTATTGCTCTGAGCCTCTAGTGGGTGTGTTGGATGGAGGGCAAGACAGCTATAAAGCAAAAGGAAAAAGGGGGAATTGGTATCCTATGATCTCCTTGTGAACGTATTTCCAGCGACCTTAGGAACTCCCATTAGGCACACCAAGTCTAAATAATGCAAGGCTGGTGTCCATGTTTTAACATGCACGTTCTCATGGACCAGGTCACATACTGTCTCCCCAAGTGGTCTTCAAACCTCAACAAGTAGCTCCACCCCATTTCAACTGAGAAGCACAGGTAATAGAGTGGGATGCTTCTACTTATCCTTCTTTTCTTTAGCTATAAAATGAAAAACAAATCAATCTTCACTCAAAATGTCATCAAGAGGCTTCAGAAAGAAAAGATACATGATCAAAACACTGTGAGTTAATTATGCTTTCCATTTCCTCCATATACCCTACCCATGAAACATAAATACACATAAAATTGGGATATATATATATATATATATATATATATATGTGTGTGTGTGTGTGTGTGTGTGTGTGTACATATGTATGTGTGTGTGAGCACTGCAATATGGTCTTGTATGTTGTAGATGTGTGTGTATGTGTGTGTGTATGTGTGTGTATCAGCACCGTAGTATGGTTATGTAGGCTGTAGGTGTGTGTTTCTGTGTCTGAGCACTGCAATATGCAGTATGGCATTGTATGTTGTAGGTGTGTGTGTGTGTGTGTGTGTGTGTGTGTGTATTTTAAGTGTGTGGATGTTGTAGGTGTGTGTGTATGCACTGCAATATGTTGTAGGTGTGTGTGTGTGTGTGTGTGTGTGTGTGTGTGTGTGCGTGTGCGTGTGCACTACAGTATGGTCTTGCATTTTGTACGTGTTTTTAGCCTGCTTTCATCCTAGTTCTTCATGAACATGCATTCTAATAGAGAAGAGATGGAAACAGTGATTGGAGGCAAGTTTATGAAAGAAACTAACTACAAAAGTTAGAGAAGAATTTAGGGAGACTACCAGAGATAATGCATGAGTTGGGGCCTAAGAACAGTGCAAAGGGAGTGTGGATAGCAGCCAGCCATGTTAACCTGGAACAAATGGAGCTAAAACATCAGCTATTCTAGTTGCACTCTCTCATTAGCTCAGCTGATACCGTCTGTCAAGAAACTCCAAAGGCAGGAGCTACCTTGAAAGCCTTCTTGCTCATGTAAAGCAGAGAAGCCACCAAGACACTTAGCGTAGCCCCTATTCTCTAAGAAGACTGTGCCTTTTGTCAACTGGAACTAATTCATCATCAGGCTTAGGTCATAGCCAGATCCTCAGGCTTTGAAGTCACAAAAGGATGTCCCTTCTTCAAGTGTCCCCTGGGAATGTTATTTCTTGTAAGTGATAATACAGATAAATGTAAAATGTACTGTGATTGCCGTATTACCAAATACTTGTCTACCAACTACAGGGCACACATACTCTCCCTTTGTGTTTCCACTTGAGTTGGCACAAATTGCCTTCCCATATATAGTAGGGATAACAGTTTTGTAGGGAATAGAAAGAAGTGAATGTCTCATCACAATGCATATTATAGTATATGAAGACCAGATTACAAGTGTGATCTGAGTTTTTAAAACTCTCTCTCTGTATGTGTATATACAGCTATGTGTTTATGTGTATGAGTGGTGCGTATTAATGTGTATGTTCATATGTCTGCAAGTACATGTGTATTTGTGTATACAACCTTGGGTGTGCTTCCTAAGGATGCTACCTATGTGAGTGAAATCCTATGGAGCTGGAGTTAAAGGTGACTATGAGCTGCTAAGATGGGCGTTAGAACCAAACTCAGGTCCTCTGCAAGAATAGCACATCCTTCTAAGGATGCACTAAGTCATCTCTCTATCCCTTTATCTTATTCATTATCTGTTTTGTTTTTGAGAGAGGGTCTCACTACTGGCCTGGAGTCAAATAGGCTAGGCTGGCTAGCCAGTGAGCCCCAAGGTTTCACCTGTATCCATCTCCCCAGCCCTGGGATTAAACCAGGCCCTGCTTTATAGCATAACTTCTGGGTATCGAACTCAAGTCCTAAAGCTTGCTCAACAAACACTGATGGACCAAATTTTTCTTAGCCTTTTGTAAGAGGATTTTGAGATTGAAGTCTCTTAAAGTTCCATGGATAACATGTGTGTTCACGCTAACTTTGCAACGGTATGTAAGTAGTTACTTTAGAGACAGTCTTTACCTACAACCTGATCGTAGCCAAAAGTCAGTGATTAGTAGAAACTTCCCTTTTTTGCTTTCAGCAGCCACAGTCCTGAATATCCATTCTACACAGGTCTTACAAAAAACCACAAGGCTGACTACAGTCTCCAAAAAACAAATCAGATTTATGAAAAATGAAATGGCCCATTATAAGTTAATCTCCCTCAGTGGCAGAATTTTGGCTTAAGAACTGCAACCCGCTATGCCTGTCTGTAAATTCCTGGGAGATGGTGATTAAATTCTGTTGACCAGGATAACTTAGAGGGAACGAATTTTCTGTTATTCGGAAATAAAACATTGAGAGACATTAAGTTCACTAGGAAGCCTCACATCCCCAAATTATTGTTTAAGCCTCACACTTTAAATTAATGCATGTACTTGGGGTTTTCTTTGTATCAGAGCTCAGCTGCACTGACTCTGTGAAACTGCTTTGATTTTTACAACTAAGTTAAAACAGCAGACCAGCCAGTGCATGCTAACTTTGGTATCCACCCATGTTTAATCGGAGACATGAACAGGAGTCCATGCAAGGCTTCCATACCACTCCCCCAGCCCCCTGCCAATAGTTGCCTGTGTAACTCGAAAGTTGGAGGACCCATGTTCAGTTCTTTCTCTTTTGGGCTAGTTTAGGCAATGATCTTTCAAAGTTTTATTATGCTATCAGGTTCCAGAAGCCAGGAGGATAGAATCAACCACTGACAGACACAAAATACATGAAGAAGAAGGAGGAAAAGGAGAAGAGGAGGAGGAGAGAGGGAAAGAGGAGGAGGAGGAAGAGGAGGAGGAGGAAGAGGAGGAGAGAAGAGGAGGAGGAGAGGAGGAGGAGAGAGGGAAAGAGGTGGAGGAGCCATAGGCGGAAGAGGTAGAGGAGGTTGAGGAAGAGGAGGAGGAGGAAGAGGAGGAGGAGAGAGGGAAAGAGGAGGAGGAGGAAGAGGAGGAGGAGGAGGAAGAGGAGAAATTATTCCCATGCCTAGTTCTACCACCTTCTGCTCAAGTTCTGAAGTCCCTCACATAGAAACATGATGATGAAGACCCTTTTGTCCTTTCGGAGAGGTGACAGGCTGTATTGCTTTCTGCCTTAAGAGATGTAAAAATAAAGAAAATTCAACTTATCCCGGAGAGAGTCTGTCAGTCATGGGGACCCATCTCCTTTAGCAAAGTGCCCAGCATCATTGGGAAGTTATCTCAAGTGTCAGAGAAAACACTATTGATTTTTTGTCTGTTGTATAAACTAGTCGATAAATCTTGATTTTTTTTTCTCTTGGCTTCCTGTCTCTCAGTTCTCTGAACTAGCTTCTTCTCTTCCTTCTCCTTAGTCAGTCCCTCTTCCCTCTCCTCCCCCTCTCTGTCGTCCATCCCTTCCTTCATTTCTTCACTGCTTTCTTTAGTCCTATTACCAGACAGTTACAATAACTCCTCATTATGTCAAACTCAGCTCCTGTGAGATTCATGATAATTTACCCATGATTCATTTTTAAAGATAAATTAAGATTGATTTCTACTTAACAACACTAGCAGTAGCGTGGGTAGAAATGCTTTTGCTTGCCCCATTTGTTTATTTTTCTGGTTGCTTCTCAATGTAGCAAAAACTTCCCCCACATTGTTGAAGTAATTACTAAACGAAGCCATGCTAAAAGAGTCTCCATGATTAAATCTTCCTCTTTGAATCCAAAGGAGTTCCGAAGTCACACTCAAAGAAAAATCACACTTAGCCCAACTCTGCTTGAGTACTTCATGAATAAGAACACCGTAGATTCCAATCTTTAAAAATATTTGTTTCTATTTCATATGAATGAATGTTGGGCTGTGTGTATCTATGGATACTACATACATTCCTGATACCCGCAATGGCCAGAAATGGGGCTCTGATTCCCTGTAGATGGAGTCATGGATGTTTGCCAGTCACTATGTAGATGCTGGGCACTGAATCTAGGTCTCCTACAAGAGACATATCTCTGGCCCCTCCCTAAACTATTGTAGCAGCTTTAGTAAACTGGATTCTGCTGTTATCACCATTTTATAGACGAGGAGTGTGGGGCACCGAGAACATTCTTCCATCCCTCTTCTTGTGACCGAACTTGTGCCTAATCACCTCAGGTCAAACCCGGACCATCTTCTACTTACTCTGTTCTAGGAGTAGTTTTCCTGGGCAGGAGGGGTTCACAGTGCTGTGGCTCATTATTAGTATTTCAAAGGTAGGTGTGTGAACACCGCACACATCAGTGTACCTCCTCTGTGCCACACCCATGTATGCTCCTCGGCCATTAGTGTCTCCCAGTGTCAAAACCAGCCAACGATACTCACTTTCAATCCTACAAAGTCGTTCAAGTTATTCCTTTCTTCACATACTCCTCCACTCCCATTCTTCAAGTACTGACATGTACTGGCTAGTATGGGTTAGGTTTGGCTGCAGAATCAGTAAAAGAAGGATGCAGCAAAGGTTATCCCTCTCCTGTGATACACTCCCCCGGTGCTCTAGAAAACCAAGGTATCCAAGGCTCACAACTCCGTAATTACTGTGACAGAGAAAAGGCGACCCAGGAAGAGCAAGGCTTTCCCTCCTCTTCTCCCTCTCTAAACTTCTGCTATTTCCAACTCCCCCTCTTTTTTTTCATTTTACTCATCTCCATATTGTCTGGTTTTGTTGGTTTTGTTGTTGTTGTTGTTGTTGTTGTTGTTTGGTTTGTTCGTTTGGTTTTGGTTTTTTTTGAGACAGAGTTTCTCTATATAGGCCTGGCTGTTCTGGAACAGGCTGACCTGAGAGATCCTCTTGCCTCTGCCTCCCCAGTGCTGGTATTAAGGTGTTTGCCACCCCCACCAGGCCATCTTATCTGTTTTTAACTGTACAGTTCAGCAGTGTTAAATCTATTCGCACTATTGTGCAACTGTTAATGTGATTCTCAAAGATCAAGGAAAATAGTATTTATTTCTCTTTCTCTCATGTTTCAGGTTCAGAGGAAATAATCTAAATTGAAAATATGCAACTTTCACAAGCCAAGGACTCAAAAAAAAATGTCAAGATGGATCTGTTCACTTCTTCTTTGATCGTTGGTGGCTGGAGTTTGCTATCAGTGATGTGTGAACAAAGAAAAGCTAAGTGTGAGCCATTATATTCACATTTGGGTTTTTACAGCATATTTATGTTAATTGACAATATGTATATAACAGGAAATTGCTATTTAGAATTTCAAGTATCTTCTAAAGAGAGGGGATAGTAGGGAAGAGAATAGTCTTTACTGTCAGGGAAAATACTAAACCACTTTGGAACTCAGATTTGCAGCTGAGAGGCAAAGTGTTGAATTTATCTACTCCTTTTGGCTCCTTTCCTCCACTCCTGCCCCTACTCTCATCTTTATCCTGTGTTCTTCTGTCTTTTTAAGTAACTGATCTTTACGGAGCTATTAGCATTGATATGCCAGTTATTTTTCTTTTTTTTTTTAAATTTATTTATTTATTTTTTTTATATGAGCATTACAGATGGTTGTGAGCCACCATGTGGTTGCTGGGATTTGAACTCAGGACCTCTGGAAGAGCAGTCAGTGCTCTTAACCACTGAGCCATCTCTCCAGCCCCAAAGGGACTGGACTCTGCATGGGCCGGGAATCGAACCCGGGCCTCCCGCGTGGCAGGCGAGAATTCTACCACTGATTTCACTAGGACCCACTACCTAAGGAGAAGCAAGTTAAGAAATCAGGTATTTTTGTTTCCTGTGTGAGTAGGTTCATGTGGGGGAGAAAGTCTGGCCAGATTTCTGGAGATTGGGACATGTAGCTCCCGTATCCTTAGTGGGACAGGAAACAGAGAGCAACAGTAGAACTGGGGACGACCTACCTACCCCCCTCTGACCACGCGTCACTATCCTACATCTCTGCTTCGGGTCCAAATGGTTCTCCAACCTCCGAAAAGAGCACCGCCACCTGGTACCAGGTATTAAACTTCTGAGCCAGGGAAGAGAAGGGGGTGTCTCGCAGAAAGCTAAACAACTTACAATGTGAGTTCTCAGATGTGTTTCAAATAAGACGAGGAGCTGGGTAGACAAGGATCACAAAAACATGTCTTCCAAACAGAAGAAGGGAAGTGGCATGCTGAAACTTCACCAGAGAATAATGTACCCAGAGTGGCCCCACACGACAACGACAAGAAGAGAGCATCTCTCCACAGCTACATCGAGGAAGCTGGGTGCTTCATGTGAAGAGTCCAGTGCACACAGGATATGAACCCATGCCTGGCACAGATGGGACGACGAGACTGCATTAGACATACCTACAAATCACAGGGGAACCTAGAACCTGTACAGCGGAAACCGAGAGGCAGCAGGAGTACTGGTATACCACAGCCGTCCCTAGTCTCACTGATTCAGTGTCATTGCAGATTCGATGGGATTTAGAGTGAACTCGGAAACAAAGTTCCTGGCGTGGCTGTAAAGGTAATTCCAGGGCCGTCTGAATGAGGCGGGAAAACTGACCTGGAAGGAGTGCAGCACCATTCCATGGGCTTGGGCCCAGGACCAGAGGAGCAGGAAAAGTGAGCTGAGAGCCTGCTCTCATCTCTCGAATCCAGTCAGGATGTCACACGAGCAGATGCCTCCGGCTCCTTTCGCCATTTCTTGCTGCCAGGAGGGATTGTACTCAACTGTTAGCCAAAGCACACCCTCCTTCCTAGGGTTTCTTTTGTCCAGTATCTTGTCACACTATGGAGAAGAGTAACCAATAAAGTGTTGTTTATACGACATCAAAGGCAAGCTAGGCGTCCCTCCCTCAAATCCTCTGTCAGTAACAAATCATTCTTGAGAAGAATAACACAAGTAAGTGACTCTGTGTTCTCTTTAGTGGCCTCTTCCCACACATTTTCTCTCTAACCGTCAGCTAATACTTGGAATAGTGACATGAGAGTATAGAATACTACAGGGAAGTCTGAGGGAAGACTGGTGAGTCCTCTCACCATGACTGTGGCCATGGCATTATTGTGAGTCCAGACTAGGGGGCTTTTGTTCACCAAGTGCAGTTTCCTTACTTGGACAGAGAGGACATTTTTGTGACAGAGCTTGTGTGTGTAGGGGGCACAATTGTGTTAACATCAGTCCCTATGGAAATGATTTCTGAAAGTATGCCTCATTAACACAATTTTCTTAGTATGCACAAAATATGTGCATTTTGCTCAGTACAGAAAATACCAAGACACACCCCATCCACCTAGAGAGTCGCCTATTTTGCCAATTCTCCTCAATGTCTTCTGCATTATTTCTTTTTTGAAATTAGATTGTGTCTTACGAGTTCTTTCTTGCATTCATCCAACAAATATTCATCCAGGCCTGAGTCATACACATATCAAATAGGCTCAACCAGATGGGTATTATCACTGGGCTAGTGAGGTAACTGGAGGTAGGAAGTCATTAAAATCCAGTAAACTTTCAATTTTACAATACTTAAGTTTTTCCAAATATTCTTCTCCAAACACCAATCTAAGCTACAGATGTAAATGTACATTCTCATTTGAGAGAAACTAAGAAAGTCACAAAGCTCCCTCCCCCCATATCTTTAGACACACACACACACACACACACACACACACACACACACACACACACGCTTTCTAAACAGAGTGATATTCCTCAACTGGAGAATAATAAGGCATTCTATATTCAAAACAAAAATCTTCAAAAGAAGATTTATGAACGGAGTTCATCATTGCAGCCATCAGCAGTAGTGTACAGAAAATAACTACTGTCTTCTCTCTTCTTCTAGCCCAATGAAGAACTGGCAGTGGAAATGGAGCACATGTATGGTCACACAGGGAGATGCACGTACATGGTACAAGATAAGAAGACCTGATATAAATAATTCCATAATGTCTGGTCCTGTTTTGGTTGGTTGGTGTGGTTGTTTGAATGGGTATGGCCACCATAGACTCATGTATATGGATGCTTAGTCCGTGGAGAATGGCACTATTAGAAGATGTGGCCTTGTTGGAGGAAGCGTGTCACTGTGGAGGCAGGCTTTGAGCTCTAGTGTATGCTCAGGTTGTATGCAGTGTGGCCCTCAGTCTCCATCTGCTGCCCATCAATCAAGATGGAAAACTCTTGGCTTTTCCTTCAGCACCATCTGTGCCTGTGTGCTCCTATGCCTCCTACCATGATGACAAAGGACTATGATGACTCTGAACTATAAGCCAGCCCCAATTAAATGTTTGCCTTTATAAGAGTTACCATAGTCAATGTGTTTCTTCACAGCAATAAAACACTAAGACAGTTAATGTTTCTGTTGTTGTCATTTGTTTGTTTGTTTGTTTGGTGTTCAAAAAGATAGGAGAAGCAGGATGTGGATAAAGAGGAAAAGCAGAAAGAGAAGGAGAAGGAAGTTGAGAAAAAGAAATAGGAGAGAGGAGAAAGAAGAAGAGGAAAAAGAAAAAGACAAAAAGGAGGATGAAAAAGAGTCTGGGGTGGAGAAATCACTAAGTGCCATTCTGGGAAAGAAAGAACAATCTATAAAATCTACTAGCCGCAAGAGCCACACCAGAGTGGAAAATCAAAAACAGCAAAGATATAAATTTCCCCAGAGAAGTGCTAGAGAGATGACTCTAAAGGGGAAGTTGACCAACAGTAAATGTTCCATTCTAGGGGAAACCCACTCTTTCCAGGGACTTTGTTGTTATCTGACTAGAGCAGTGATACAGACCCCACTAAAGACAGCAACGACACATCATATTTTCATTGAGGGCAATCCTGAAAGTCCGGTCCAGTGGCTGTGATTCTGTAAATCTTACACACATTTCTCCCACTTCTCCAGAATATCATTCCCAGGGAAGTTCTGACACACGTGCATGACAGATGACCTGCTTCAGCAGTAGCTAGCAAGATGTGTGTGTGTGTGTGTGTGTGTGTGTGTGTGTGTGTACGTTGCACATGTGTCTGAACACATTTGAAGGTCCTAGGACAACTGTGGGAAATGTTCCTTCTAGTAGTTTTGTGTGTTTTTTAAGACACAGTCTCTCACTGACCACCAGCTTGCCGATTGTAAAACTAAGCCTCGTTCTCCTCTTGTGTCTTCTTCCCTTACTGCAAGTGCCTGCACCACACCTGTTTTTCCTTGGTTTTCTTTCTTTCTTTTCTTTCTTTTCTTTCTTATGCTTGTTTTTGTTTGCTTGTTTGTTATAACATGGGTTCTGAGAATCAAACTTAGGTTCTCATGCTTCCCAGTCAAGAATTTTCCAGACTCGGCCCTCTCTTCAGCCCTTAGTATAGCATTTTAAATAGTCACTACAATCTCATAATTGAACAAAATGACAGTAATCCCTAAAGCTATATAAGATCCGGTCTGCATTGTTCCCCTTAGCTGTGCTGTGATGTGCCATAAATGTTGTTTTACAGGATTTTTCCTGATATTCCTCGTTTTAAAAATCTGCCTTTCAAGTCCAATTATGACTACTCTTTAACATCACTAATACATCACCAGTAATCACTATTCAAACAAAAAGAATATTTACTCTACTGATAAACCACAGAAGGGGTCAACATTTGACTATTAACAACTTGATGTTTTTATGTATTTATAATTAAGTCCTATTTCACCTTAGAATGTTTGTTTTTAAATATGTGTGTGTATACATATATATATATATATATATGCATGTATCTGTATGAGTGTCTATGTAGTGTATATGCACATGTGTGTGGATGGCTGCTGAGAACAGAAGAACATGTGGGATTCCCTGAAGGTGGTGCTCTAGGCAGGTATGAGCTGCCTGAGGTGAACGCTGGGAACCAGACATCATCCGCTGCAGGATCAATGCTCCTTC
Organism: Rattus rattus; assembly: GCF_011064425.1. Taxonomy (NCBI): domain Eukaryota; kingdom Metazoa; phylum Chordata; class Mammalia; order Rodentia; family Muridae; genus Rattus; species Rattus rattus. The sequence goes on along the minus strand of NC_046162.1, from coordinate 14,240,212 downwards.
TTAACCTCTAAGCTACCACTGCAGCCCTCTCACATCCTAATCCTCACAAGTTAATGGAGCACCAAGGGGTCTGAGTGTGACCAAGTGTCAGATTTATTCTGACAAACTTCCTTCTAGAATTTGTTTTGTTTGTGTTATGTTTGTTTTGTGGCAGTCTCTTACACAACTCGGGCCAACCTTGAACACCAGATTCTCTTTTCCTGTTTTCCTAAGGCATGCCTATCCCTCTTGGAATTTTTAAAACTATTTTTGTCTGGAGTGACTGTGTACATGACTTCTCTCCCTGACCTATCCAATTCTACCAAATTTTTTTTAAACAACATTTGTACAGTAGAGAACTGTAGTTCATTTTTGCTTTATTTGTGCACCTTTCTTAAGAATGCTGGTCTGGGGCTGGAGAGATGGCGCAGAGGTTAGGAACACTGGCTGCTCTTTTAGAGGTCCTGAGTTTAATTCCCAGCAACGACATGGTGGCTAATAACCACCTATAATGAAATCTGGTGCCCTCTTCTGGTGTGCAGGCATACATGCATATAGAATACTATATACTGAATAAATAAATCTTAAAAAAAGAATAATGGTCTGATACATGCTTTTAAAATTTTAAATTTAATTTTATGTCCTTTCTGTTCCCTTCTTTTATTAGTGTTTTAGCTTTTAATTTGCCAGTTTGGGGACAACTTTGATTCTATGTCCACACGGGCAATAGAAGCTGCATGTTTAAGCTAGAGAAGAATACACTAACATAAAAGACTCTTTGCAGATAGACGGGTGACGAATTTAAAGACACCATAAGTATTTAAAGACAGGATCTAATCCTGGAGGAACTTGGTGGGCAGATTCAAGAAGTGTGAGACTGGACCAGTCTGTTGGTGCTTCTTGAAATCTTGAAAGGTTTTTTGTTAAATCAAAAAGAAATTTAACAGCACCTACATGACCAAGCAAGGAATTCCTCAAAACTCTAAAACTGACAGGGGAAAAAAAGTAAAGATAGGTCTGGGTTTGTCTATGTTTCAAAGTAACAAGATAGTAAAGTCTTGAGATGTCATATCACATCTCAACACCACCATTCTTCTGCTGACAGTGGAGACAGGAAACTTCTAAGAACGAAGGAAGAGGAAGCTGCTGAGAGGAAGAGGAGGAGAAGGGACAGCGAGAAGGGAAAAGGGGGGTAGAGGAAGAGAAAGTAACAGACAGAGCAGCAGGAGAGGGGAGCAGGGGGAGGGGAACATAATAGAGAAAAAGGAGATAAGAGAAGAAAAGTGGAACCGAGGACACAAAAAGGGATAGAGGGAGGAAGGGAGTTGTAGGGAGAGAATATGTCAGCAACCCTAACACTGACTTGAGTTGATGGATATGAAAACGAAGAGGAACTTTAAGCTTCCTCTCTGTTCCCAGTGGTATTTCTAGCAGAGAATTTTTTAGTCTTTTAAAACCATTTTCAAGGAACGGAGATGGATTTTCGCCTTGCCAGCTGAGCGCTGTTAAATTTCAAGGTAAACCAGAAAGAACAGAGGACAACGTCATAGCTGTACTTCAAAGCCCTCAACGGGGATAGGACTGTGGCTCTGGAACACCTCAGAAAACCAGAGAGGAAACTGCCGCTGGGGAAGTGTCTTACCCAGGCTTCCAGACCACGCCCTCCCTCCCCGCCAGCCCTGCCTGAAGCTGGTGGACGTTTTTACCTACATTTTGCTGTTGTTACTATGTTTGTAGTATGTAGTTACTGTTTTTTTTTTTTTAATTGCCTGTGAAAACAAAAGGAATGAACAATTCTTAGACAGGTAGGGTGAAAGGTTTGGGTTTTGTTGTTCTGTTTTCAGGAATCGAGGCTTGTTGCTTTCCCAGTCTCGCTCTGTAGAATGCTCAGGTGTACGCAGCGAGTCAGGAGATAATTCCACAAGTCTAGCGGTGATTGGCCAGGCTCAGATGACAGCATCACGTAATAAACAGGGAGGACGAACTGAGGGCAGAAGGAGGATGCGGGACTGTCTCAGGACAACTGATGTCCGTCTCCAGGCGCTTAAAGCACAATCTCATCTCTAATTTTAGTTTTGATCTGCGGCAAGGAGGTTGCAGTGTTTCCTCAAAGTCAGAGTTCACCATGCATAAAAGTGGAGTATGAGTATTTATAACAAGGTGGGGTTTTGTTTGTTTGTTTGTTTGTTTTAAAGATGTGCTTATTTTATGTATGTGAATACACTGTAGCTGTCTTCAGACACACCAGAAGAGGGCATCAGATCCCATTACAGATGGTGGTGAACCACCGTGTGGTTGCTGGGAATTGAACTCAGGACCTCTGGAAGAGCAGCCAGTGCTCTTAGCCACTAAGCCATCACTCCAGCCTTTGTTTGTTTTAAAGATTTAGTGGTGTGTGTGTGTGTGTGTGTGTGTGTGTGTGTGTGTGTGTGTGTGTGTGTGTGTGTGTGTGTGTGTGTGTGTGCATGTGTGTGTGTGTGTGTGTTGTGTGTGTGCATGTGTGTGTGTGTGTGTGTTGTGTGTGTGTGTGTGTGTGTGTGTGTGTGTGTGTGTGTGCATGCGTGCGCTCAGGATCCGCTGGAGTCACAGGTGTTTGTGAGCCACCTGATGAGGGTGAACTAGGATCTGAAGTTGGCCCCTCTGGAAAAGCAGCAAGCACTCTTAACCGCGGATCCATCTCTTTCCAGTCCTGGACAACTCAGTGTTCTTGGTCCTTTGTCACCCTCCTGCTTGCTTTCCCCATCAAGTTTCCATGAGATAAAAGCTCATGTGGCTGACTCTGGTTCAGGTATTCTTCTCCCAGTGATGAGTACAAAGATTGAAGCAAAGAGAAATAAACCTCCCAACTTGGGCAAAGGCGCCATATGTCTTCTAACTCGTGGCGCAACGGGGAGCCTCTTTAATGACTTTCCTAATTCTGGGCTCCCCCCTCCTGCCCTTACATTGCCAATGCTGGCTGCACATATGGTGCCTTTCCCTTCCCGAGGAATTGCTTTTACTGATATCGTTTCCTGTCACAACCTTAATATTCTTTTAATGTACTACTGCTGCTCACTGCAGAGCTAATCTGTTATGCCTTGTTATGGAGGCCTCTTTCCGAATGCCAGCACAGACAATCACGCTTCCAAGCTAGAGCAAGACTCCGTTAGTTTCAAACCTTGTCTTCCAAATGACGAAAATTATACTCTACATTGTGAAATTTGGAGTCTGGATATGGCATGACAGTATTAGTTACGTTGGAAGATTAGTAATGACAATCCACAAGATATAACATAAAAAAAATCCAAGTTACCTGTTTTAAAGGTATTTTTTAATAATTAAAAACCTCAGCCATATAGTGGAGATTAAGTCCAGCTGGCTCTAGGAGAGAGCCAGTACCACCAGGGAGAGCACCAGTATCACCAGGGAGAGCACCAGTATCACCAGGGAGAGCACCAGTATCACCAGGGAGAGCACCAGTATCACCAGGGAGAGCACCAGTATCACCAGGGAGAGCACCAGTATCACCAGGGAGAGCACCAGTATCACCAGGGAGAGCACCAGTATCACCAGGGAGAGCACCAGTATCACCAGGGAGAGCACCGGTATCACCAAGAAGAGCATCAGAATCACCAGGGAGAACACCAGTATCACCAGGGAGAGCACCAGTATCACCAGGGAGAGCACCAGTATCACCAATGAGAGCACCAGTATCACCAGGCAGAGCACCAGTATCACCAGGGAGAGCACCAGTATCACCAGGGAGAGCACCAGTATCACCAAGAAGAGCACCAGTATCACCAGGGGAGAGCACCAGTATCACCAGGGAGAGCACCAGTATCACCAGGGAGAGCACCAGTATCACCAGGGAGAGCACCAGTATCACCAGGGAGAGCACCAGTATCACCAGGGGAGAGCACCAGTATCACCAGGGAGAGCACCAGTATCACCAGGGAGAGCACCAGTATCACCAGGGAGAGCACCAGTATCACCAGGGAGAGCACCAGTATCACCAGGGAGAGCACCAGTATCACCAGGGAGAGCACCAGTATCACCAGGGAGAGCACCAGTATCACCAGGGAGAGCACCAGTATCACATCTGGACATTGTGCCTTTCTTAGCACATGCTCCACATTGGCCTCAGCCTCTGTGTTAGTTATGTCACGGTGAGAAGTCCAAGTGAGAAGTTCAAAAGAGGAAAAGCTCATGGTTTCCACGGGTGTAGCTGGGGTTGGCTGGGTCCATCTCTGTGAGCCGGATTCCCAGTTGCCAGTACTTCACAGAGCATGGGCTGAGCATCCTGTGGTCCCCCCAGTGCCATTCTCTCACCATAGGCTCTTTCGTCTGTGGGGACAGTCTCAGTCCTGCATTCATGTCAGAGATGCATACACAATGTTGTGGATCGCTATAAAATTGGGAGCCACAAATTAGAAAAAATGTATAATTGTCCCTTGGAAACATGTTTGGTTGGCTAAATATAATCAGCTCTGGTTGCATCCATTTCTTGTAAATGACATCTCTTCACTCTTTATTATTGAACATTTTCCAGCGAATGTATGCACCATTTCTTTGTTCATCATTCTTCAGTCGTTGACGTCTAGCTATTGTGCATGGCGCTACAATAAACAAGATGGGATGACCCACTTTCCCAGCCAGCATTCCCCACAGTTCCAGTACCTTCCACTCATCTATTCAGATGTTTTAATCAATTGGTGGATTGAACCAACTCTTAAGTTGAACTCCTACTGATATAAGCATCTCTAGAAAGAGCACCCTCAGACTGCACTCAGAGACTCGGACACGTGCTTCTCTAATCTTGTAGGTGTTTCTCCGTCAAAGAAAGTTGAGAATCAAGATGAAAGACAATAAAAATGACAATCTAGCTGGGTGTTATGGAACACATCTTTAATCCCAGAACCTTGGAAGCAGAGGCAGGGGGATCACTCTGAGTTCGAAAATAGCATAGACTGCATACCAAGTTTGTCAAAGTAAAAAGAAAAAAAGAGCAGAGCAGAGCAGAGCAGAGAAGAGAAGAGAAGAGAAGAGAAGAGAAGAGAAGAAAAAGGAAAACAAAAGAAAAGAAAAAGAAAAAGAAAAGGACTATCAATCAGCATGACTCACAATTATTTGGCATGAACCAGGATTGTGTATTTCCTAGTTTATTATAATAAAAACAGGAATCACCTCCTTTCACCAGGGTAGGGCAAGCTTCAGAAAATATAATCTCATTGGCCTAGGTATGTGATGTGAGCAGGAATAGGAAAGGGACTGATTGGCTTAAAGCCAAGCAATCTAGAATTCATGATGAGTCCATCAAGTTGTCCAGTAACCACTATTTCTACACATGGTTTTTCATATTTAATAACTAAGGGCAGTGTGAAAATGAATGGTTCAACTACTTAAAGGGCAACTGCTTTAGTGTGGTGTTAAAGTTCTAAGAGCTAAAATAAGCCTGACAACAGGGAAGTTTATTCTACAGAAGACCCTTCCATCTCAGATGTGCCCTTTTCAGAGCCCTGTGTTGGTCTAAATACGTTGATCTTTCTGAACTGCTGTCAAGCCCATGGTAACAACATCAGGCAGATGAAATGGGGGCCATTACATTCACCTTACACAAGAAAAAAACCAAGGCTCTGAGTCATTCAGGCCATCATCACACTTCTCTGTTTATGCAATCCAGAACCCCAGCCCATGCGGTTGTACTGCCCACAGTTAAGGTTAGCTTCCTACTCAAGATGGTCTCTTACAGATGTGCCCAGAGCTTAGTCTACCGAGATATCTGCAGAATCATGCCTAGAGGCTTGTCTCGTACATGACTGCACAGTCTATCAAGTTAACAATCCATGTTACCTATCACAGAAACCAAAAGCATTTTTCTAAAAGAATCAGTGGAAGAGTGTGCCATTGACTTCTCAGACTCTTGTGTGTTCACATAACAAAGGTGCCTTTATTTCTTATCAATCACCTAAATAAAATAACATGTAGTTAGCCCATGTGTACAGTGAATACACAAGGGTATTTGACTAACCCTGGGTTATATATATTTGGGGAATTTTTCATTTATAGCAAGTATGTGCAGACAGTTTTTCTTGCCATTATCTCTGAACAATATGTCCACTTATTCATACACATTTACATCAAGTTGGATGTCATACATTATCCAGTGATAATTTATAGCATGGGAGAAGATGCTCAGACTTACATACAAATATCATAATTCGATATAAGGGACTTGGACATCCTTTGACAGTGATATACAAGTAACATTCTCGAATCAGTCTCTCATGGATGTTGGGCGATGACTGCAAATAAGGCAAGCTTGTTGATTCAATTCAATGTTAATATCTAATGCTAAAATGACTTTAAACTCGTTCTATTTCTATCTTTCTTTTTTGCTCTCCTCTGCAACAAGGAAGGTTCGCAGCGTAAGAGTAAGGAACAAGGGGCTTGGCCGTTCTGACATACACTGACAATTACATGGAACCCAGCATCCCAGTTTCAGATACTCCATGCCAGGCCATGTCTTTATAAGTAGCCTCTCCAGGAAGTACTCTGTCCTTAAGTATATAGTAACAGGTACATTGAAAGGAGGCTCTGTGACAGAGAGTAACATAACAGTGACTCTTGGATTTACTCTCCTGCTCCTCTCTTCTTGCCTTCCACTCTTCTGCATTCTTCATGATGGCTTTGCTGTGTGTATATTTCTAAGTGCACATGTGTGTATGTATGTAGGGGACATTATATTCATATGAAGTGCATACATTTATGGAGTATATGTGTGTATGTGCATGCTAGTGTTATGTATGTATGTAGGGGATATATATGGGTGAATATATATTCCTATGAAATGCATATGTTTGTGTAGTGTATATATACATGTGTGTGTATGTGCGTGTGTGTGTGTGTGTGTGTGTATGCACATGTATATATGGCTTACAAGACATTTGAGCCTGTCAAATTGTGTGGGTAAATGGAAATGCTATAAAGGTGACACATTTCCTCTTGTTGGTCTATTTCCCACAATCTAAAGCCATCCCCTGGATAGCACTTGGCTTCTGTCTCCCAGAAGTGCAGCTGGCTTTCTGGCTCACCCTTCCATACGTGTATGCAGAAATCCAGCTGGTCTCCCTGGATGCTGACAAGCTCTCTGGTACCCCTTCTTTCCAGAAGGCATTTTTTCCAGCTCACCTTTGACCTAGTCCTTGGAAGATCTCCTCCCCATTTGGAAGCCTTTCCCTTCATCTATTTTTCACGAAGACTTTATATATCTCTGATAACTCTTTTTAAAAAAGGATGAGGCAAATGAATTCTTCATGTGCGTGGCCTCCATCTGAGTGCAATATTTTAGAGTCTGGTGGGTAAAGTGGGGCTTTAATGCCTTTCTACACCAGGGATAAAAGATGTGTGTGTCTGATAGAAATGCCATGCCAATGGCTTGTTTTCTCCGGAGACTTTATCAAGAAATTGCTCTTTTAAATAGCCCTGGTTAAAAAAGGTAAACCCTTCAGGGACAGAAACAAAAACAAAACAAAATACTGAACAAGCCCTGATGCAGCTACGGATGAAATAACTTTGTCTCTACATTCAACGGGAATTAGGAGACGCATTACACAGAATAGGGTCCCATGTACAAAGTGCCATGCACAAAGCCACTTCCACACTGTCATTATAAAGCAATGATTTGATTGTGGTACTAAAACCTTGTAATGGGTAAAGGACGTCATCTTCAGTCAGTGGTACTGAGGAAACTACATTCCACATACAGGAGAGCGACACTGAACACCTGCCCCAGCCTGCATGCAAATCTAACCAACCCCTCATGTAAGAAAACAAAACAACGGAACCTTAAACCTACAACTGAAACTAACGCTTCTAGAAATATAGAAAGCATTCTGTTATGAGAGTTTTAGTTTTGTTAAAAATACAGTTATATTAGGTGAATACGTTTTTGTTTTAATCCCAGGTGTGGAATAGGGGGCTGCTTCAGAGTTTCCACAGCAGCTCACTGTGATTGGCTTGTGCTCCAGGAGGGGTGTGATTTTTGCCAGCTGGAGAGAGTTTATGTTGGAATTCCAGGGACTCTGGAGAGGGTATAAACGTGAGAGCCCCACGAAGGCCAATGTGGTGGCTGCTGCTCCCGGCTGCTGCTTTTCCTATTGCTGTTTCGCTGCTTTCCTGGATGACTGGTTGGAGATATCCTGACAACGGAGGTTGGACTCTCCCCAAGAAAACAGATTGACAGGAAGTAGTCTAAAGAGGTCTACAGCCCCTTTGTCCTCTAACACTTTTCTGCCCCACCTAGGGTTGGGGAATTGGAAAAGATTGCGGTAGAGTAAGAGCTGTAGAAAATCGCCAAAAATGGTGGTCAATAATAGAACCCAATACAGTAAGCTGAGAAAGTGTGCCAAGAGCATTCTCTATGTCTTTGTCGGGGCAAGGATTTCGTAGATAGGATTCCAAAGACATAAAAAGAAAGGGGAAAAGAAGAGCGGCAGCTCTGCATGGCGGAAAGGTGTGGCTGTGTTCATGGAATGCTCGGGCTGCCATTTTTGAAGCTGTGCATTCCAGCTCCAACACTCCATAAATCATGCGCATTGGTGCGAGTGTGCGATCCCGTACTCAGGAAGTGGAAACAAGATGACTAGGAGTTCAGAGTCATCCTCCACAGCATAGTAAGCTCAGGAATAGCTGGGAGGAAGGAGACAGAACTATGTAAGTCCCTGCAGGAACTAGGCTGCTCTCCTGCTTCCTGCTCCACCCCACCTCTCCTCAAGACATATGCATCTCCATCGACTTCATTCTCAAAGCAAGCTTCAAAAAGTCCCCTTAGCAGGACCTGGCAGTTCTGTATCTGAGCCACCTCGGGCCTGACAGCCTATCAGAACTACACTCTGCACTTCAGTCCAAAGCAGGAACCGTAACCGTGGTTCTAATTGTGTGCCCACCCACCTCCACTCTCACCTTCTCATTCTCTCTTCTGCAGTAGGCCCTTTCTCCTAACACACAGATCACTGTACGCCTGGAATATCTTCTGTAACCCTCAAGCTGAGTCCTTGTCTCTCCTCCCATCCCCTGTCTCTCCTTGAATCCCTTGCCTCTCCTCCCATCCCCTATCTCTATTCCCATCCCCTGTCTCTCCTTGAATTCCTTGCCTCTCCTACCATCTCCTGTCTTTCCTCCATCCCTTGTCTCTCCTCCCATTCCCTGTCTCTTCTCCAATTCCCTGTCTCTCCTCCATCCCTTGTCTCTTCTCCCATCCCCTGTCTCTCCTCTCACCCCCTGTCTCTCCTCCCATGATCCCTGAGCCTCAGGCCACACAGCTCTTCCTCAGAGCTACTGCCTTGCTCTCCTCCACCCCCCCATTCCTCCATGAAGGTGGGTTACTCTCCTTGGTAGCTGCTGAAATGGAACAGAAGAATGATTCTAAAGGTGGTAGATTTTTCTCCTATTTTATGTTAATCCACAAGTACTCTAAAGGTAATCTAATTCCTATCCTTTCTGTTCACTAGGGCCCAAGAAAACCTGTGCATGTTCCTCTGATTTTCAAGAATGTCCTTCTCCCCACTCTCTTTCCTCAGATGATGGTGAGTGTAGATAGAAGATTCTGTCTGGGCGAACTGGCTCTTCGGCTCACACTATAATTTCAGTGCTGCAGACAGACCCATATCTCCTCTTCTGCCATTATGTTGGATGCCCAGCACTGTTTAGAACGAATGGCAACACCGTTTAAGTGAACAAATCCATTTATTTATGGATGAATAACCTGTTCACTAGTTATGAACCCTGGGTGCCTTCCAGAAAGTGAATCCTTTGGGTATGTGGATCAGGCTTTAGGAGAAATTTAAAATTCTGAGGCTTTGAGCTGTATTCATATTTAAACAGACCGTTCTGGGACCTAATTGTGATCTGACACAGGCTCAATGTCAAATTGTCCCTTCTCAAATTGTCAGTCCCTTCCCGTGAGATACCGCGTTTCTTTCCTCCAACTCATCTTTCCCATGATGTGGGTTCAGTGAGGATACAGGAAGACAGCTATGGATGAATGCAAGGGCTGTAGACATGCTGACATGTATTCTCAGTGTTATACATTTTCTGCATCACTCCTTAACCTCCTTCAGGATTAGCTTCCTAAACTGCTATACCCAGAGAATATCATCTATTCATTAAGCAAGTAAAGGAGAATCAAATGTACAAGGCTAGCAATTGGAATAAATTTGCTTTTCCTAATACGCCAGCGGCCATTTGAATACCTCACCAGCCCTGTTTTCTTTGACGCTGCCCCACAACAAGGCTTACTTAGGTTTGATGTTATTATTTAAATTACTGACGGAGAGGCTCCAAAGGGCTGAGTGACTTTCTCAGCTTGTATTCCATTCAAACCTAGAGCGTGTGATTGTGTAACTGAGCCTGAGGACACAGAGGCATAGCTGCCTCTGGATGCAAAGCTGGTCAAGGCCGACACCGTTTCACATCTTAAACCTACAAATGCAGCCAACCCTGCTTCTCTCAGCACTCAGGGAAGTAAACATGTGAAAGTATCTGGAAATCAAAGCCCGTAGTAGAATGACCTAACGCAATTCTGCCCTAGGACCTACTGTCAAAGGCTGTAAGTACCAGTCTGCCTACTAATAACTCTGAGCGACACTGGAGCAGAGCTAAAGAGCTCTCCGACTACAGCACACACATTGTTTACATTCAGACAGTTAATATAGAATGTAGTCTTGCCCAGAGAACTGTGTGAACTCTTCTCAGGCTCTCATTTCTGCACATACTCCAGGCCTGGAGTAATGTAAGTAGTTTTGGGGAGAAGGAAGAAACAGTGCCCCCTTCTTCCTTTGCCCCACCGTTTTTCAGCATCAGAGATGCGTTGGGATGTTTGCTGATCAGAGCTAAGTGTGGTACTCTGGAAGGCCTCAGTGGCTCTGTTATGGGATCTATTGTGACTACAAAGAGAGATAAAGCCTCCGAGCTGCCATTAAACACACTTGTATTCTCTCTCTACATCAAAGTCCCACCCTCTGCATTTTAACAATGACCAAGAATGTGTTCTCAGAAATGAAATCTATAAGGGAAAAATCCATATGAATAGAGCCGTGCTGTTTCTACTTGATCCATAAAATTATTTTATAGTAACGGGGAAATTCTTGGAGGTCTGTTGTGCAGAGAAAATAAAATCCCTCAGAAACAGACCTACCTATGACAAAACTTTAGTCTGCAAAACATTCAAGCACAGTAAGGAGGATTTCACAGTTTATTGACTGACTTAAGGACTGAGTGATTCAGGCACCCCTACGACGCCCAGTTTGGCTCAGATCCAGTGCCAGTGACTGGTATTCCCAAGATAAACTGTAACAGGCTGTGTCCTCCAGAAACTCACTGTGTGGAAATGGGAGACATAATGAGTGACTTCTGCTAGATGACTAGTTACAGAAGAAGAGTAAGTGAAATAGGGTAACAGCAAACTTTTAATGTACCCACAAGATCAGCATTCTCCTCCAAAACCCTGTAGAGAGATGTAATTAACTCAGTCCCTGTCCTTCCAGGGTTTACATGTGAGCAGAAAAGGGAAGGCACCTTAGATAGCAACTTACTACAAGGGAGAAAGTGTCAAGTCTCACCAAACAGGCTGAAACATGGAGCTGAGGGCTCCAGAAAACTGGGGGCATCCGAAGACATCCCCAGTGGAGGTGCAAGGTAGCCAGGTTCTGCCAGGTTCTCCAGTACCTCAGAACTTCAGGACATACCCAGAGCTCTGCCAAGCAGGCACGGGAAGGTCCCAGAGAAAACACCAGGAAAGCTTTGTTCAGTTTTGTCCCTTGCTTCTCAGTGCAGGTGGCATTCTTAAGCAACTAAGCATAAGCAGCTTTCTTTTCAAATCCATCTCCAGAGCAGATCAGGGTTCCAGGACAGCGAGGACTTGGTGTAGCAAAAGAAACTTGCTGACACAAACCGAAGTGCAGCTTGATCTATTCTAATACTCGATTTAAATGCTTCTCATTTTGCAGCCTCACCAGCCTCCATCTATCATGTGCTGTCACATTTAAGTTTCCTAAATTACTGCTTTTTAACATTTGTCACTTATTCAGCAAAGAGGGAGATCCCAAGGCCCAGCCTCTCCTCAGCCCACCCCCTCAACTGTATCTTAATATTAATAGTGAAAGATGAACAGTAATCTTCACTCCGTTCACAGAGCATGTGGTTTTTTTAAATGTAAAAAGAAAATATTTTTCTGATTACAAATCCAGTCATTGACTTAATTCTGTCACCTTTCCATGGTTTAAAGGGGAAAATGCAAGAATTGGAGCTGTAGATCTGGGAAAATAAAAAGAATAAACAGGCACGAATCTCTCTATAATATATGATAAAATATATGTATGTGATAAAAGGACAAACCTTTATTAAAATGGCTTGGAGATGCCCAGAATACCAGGCATGTACCTTAACATAGTAAAGGCAATGTACAACCCATGGCCAACATCATGGCCGAAGAACTTGAAGCCAAAAATAAGACAAAGATGTCCACTGTGCACATTCCTGCTCAACACAGTCCATTAGCCGGAGAAGTAAGATGAGAAAAGGAGACACAAATAGGAGAGGAAGCAGTCAAAGCATGTTTATTTGCAAACGGTGTGATTCTGCACATAAAAGGTCCTTCAGGACTGCACCAGAAAACTCCTGCAGCTGATAAACACATTCAACAAAGTAGCAGGATACGAAATTAATGCACAAAACTCAATAGCCAACCTATGTACTGCAAAAAAATACATATTGAGAATGAAATCCAGGTGAAAGGATCTCATTCACGGCAACCTCAAGAAACATATTGGAATAAATCTGACCAAGGAAGTGGAAAGATGTGTACAATGCAAACTTCTCCCAGACTAATTCCAGTAGCCATCAATTTTCCCAACACACCACATGGTCCATATTCTTCTTTTTACTCTCAAAAGTCCTGCTTTAAGTAAATTATGTGACCGCCTTACTCATGGGAGGATTACTTTTGGCACACAAAGGCAACAATAGCAAGAGGAACCCTGAGAAACTCAGGGATATGACAAAGGAGTGAGCCAGGGCAGAAAGCCCTCTCTCTCTCTCTCTCTCTCTCTCTCTCTCTCTCTCTCTCTCTCTCTCTCTCTCTCAACAGAAAAATGTGCAGATCTCTCTCTGTGTTATTCATCCAATAGACCAGTTTATCAACATTCCCCTCAAGACAGTGTTAGGTAAATTCCTAATATCTACTGGAAAGAACATAGATATCTTGATTACTTTCCTCATTGCCCTGGCAAAATGGCTTGCCAAAGCAATTTAAAAGGAAGGATTGATTTGGACTAATGCTCTGAGTGTAAAGTCTTTCCTGGTGGAAGTCATGGGAGGAGGAACATAAGGTGTCTGGTCTTGGTGCACTTGAGGTCAAGAAACAAGACCTGGTACTCCAGTCAACCAAATGGTGCCTCGCTATTCTGAGCAGGCCTGTATTTATTTATACCTTTAAATCTTATCAATCTGATTTTGTAAATATTTGTACAAAATAAATGAAATATTAAACACATTTTAATGTCTCCCATTTTCACTGTCATGTCTGTCATCATGGAGGTGGAGACACCAGCATCTCTAGTTGACAGCTCCCACTTCTCTCTATACTGATGACGCGCATTATGAATTAAAAACTGGAACCATGTTTAGCACCTTCACGAGTGTCTTGATGTTGACTAACTCATGTCTAATACTTCCATGTAAAACTTATGTTTAAGATACACAGGATTTTTAGGATTCAAACTGGCCACTCTTCCTTTGAGATTTTTTTCCTATTCCCTCTAACCCCTGACCTCTTACCTCCGGATTCATTCTGGAAAGCCAAACAGCAACCAAAAGGGTTATATCAACATTAGTTTGCATTTTAAAAACTCATAAAAAAGAAAATGGTATTGGAAATTTAAATAATATACATTTGATTTATAAAAGAAGATATTCTGATATCATGGTTTCAGTCATCCAAGTTAGTATCTAAAAGATTCAAGAATAAAGGAAAGAGGTCTGAAGCTGTTGCTAGAAATGGGTGCACAGGAATGGGCTTTGGTATAACGCAGGTGATTGTTGGCACATTCATGCATTCAGCTTTTGCAAGAATGGATTAACCTGCTGTCCCACCCAGACAGTGGCCCTATTACCTCTTGAAAGTGCCAATGTTTGGTCAGCAGTTTTTTCCTCCATGCAGGAAGCAGCAGGATCCTGTTTTGTTTGGACATTCCACAACATAAAGGTTTGAACAACAAACCCACAAGAGACTCATGCTCCCTCCCTGCCATCACCACTGTCATCAAGTTCCTTTGGAGTCCCTTGCAAAGTGTCTTAGATCTTTGCGCATCATTCTGTTTCAGAGTTTGTCAAGGAGAAAACAGTGCTCAAGGGGTTTCTTCACCTGGAAATCATTTCTAAGAGGCAACCAGGAAACTCTTCAATAATCAACACTGGATGCAAGCAAAAGCATTACCTCTTCGCAAACACCTTTCTGCATCCCTGAAAGACATAGGAAACTGGGGATGACTCTGTGTTTGAGCATTCTGAAGAGTGGAGAGCATTTTATTATCTTTGCTTCTGCAGGACAGAGAATGCATGGATAATTAAAATACATAGACATGTGTAGAGAACATCCAGCCTACTGCCTAGAGCAGCAGAACATATTAGTTAGGTTTTTAATTGGAAATAAGATTAAAGATAGGACGGCAACATGCTGTGTGGTAGGGGGTGTTAAGGGGGTCTCTCTGCAATCACGCTGCTGGGGTTTGACTTAGCAATTCTCACCCACCAAGCACAGAACCTTGTTCAACTTGTTTGGCTTATCCATACAAGAAAAATTGTGGTAAGACACAGAGTGAAAAATAGCACAATCAAGTGCATGCGAGCCGTTGTGATAGCATGCCAGCCTATAATAAAAATTTGATTTTTATCATTGCTCGTTTAAAGACAAATGGAGGCATCTCTGTAAAGATCTGGCTCCTCAGAATCAGGGTCAAACACAGAAGGAATTATTTGTAAATAACTCTTCCTGTGTCTTATCTTCAGACCTAATTAATCTGATGTATTTGTAAAAAATGAATTAGATATTAAAATGTATCTCTTCACCTCATCCATTTTTTCATTATCAACTCTGTCATCATGCAGTTTGAGACACAACATTTTAACTGATAATTCTCTCTTCTATTTCCCAAGCTATTGGAAACAGAGCAGGAGAGGTCGATGAGAAACTCAGTGGATTAGAGTGATTGCTGGTTTGGAATCTCAGAAGTCACAGTAGAAGGAGACCTGATGCCTCAAACTGTCCTCTGACTTACACACACACATGCACACATACATCATACACAATCATCACACACACACACACACACACACACACACACACACACACACGTCATCAAACAAATCCCAAAAGGTAGTTGACCTGTTTTACTTCTACACTTCTCCAAAACTGGATTTCACAGACACCTGCCTATTGCTCGATGACTTTATTTGTTTTTTAATGTTGAGTTTACTCCTGAGGCGTAAGTCTTTGTTTTGTACACACACATCCACACCCGCACGCACACCAACTTTCTCTTCTGTGGACCTCTTCTTTTAGTTTACTGGTACCTTGTTCCTCTTCAGTAAGGATGATCTCACTGTGGCCTGAGGGGCTATTGTCCGTAGCCCACCCTGAGTGCTGGAAATAGGATAGTGTATTGTGGTACTCTGTTCTTCTGAAATGATCCATTACCTAGGAAATCTCTATCCAAGCCCTTCAGTTCAATATTACTCTTTGCGACTTTACAAACATTCAGCAGAGATGAATCCTTTTTCTCAGACTGCCTACCTGTGTTCAGCCCCACTGCTTGGCCTGGGAACACCGACAAGCTCCGCTATTAAGTGGCCTGAATGGCATATTCCACTTCTTTAAGGGTACATCCTATAGGTACAAAGTGGCTTTTTGTATATGCACACCCTTGATGGTCTGAGCAGTGTCAAGGGTGTCCTTAAAGTGAACATGAGCTTCTGAATCTCTTGATTTGCATGGTTTTGTAGAGATTCCTGGGCCCTGAGATTAGTGAGACATTTTCACAAATCACTTCGGAGGCAGAGGAAAATTGAAAGCCCCAGTACGTTAATCAGTCCCTGAAACCCTGTCCTTGACTTAACATGTGGACTGAGGGACTGAACACATGAATTCACTGTCCGGTACCAATGGTCAGTCTTAAGTAAAACGCATGCAAGTGGCATTAGATGGACTCAGCAGCTTATATTTAGGAATAGGTGTGTACATACAAATACTACAGGTGTGCAATAGCAAGTGATGAAAAAGGAGGCCGTGAAATTGAAGGAGACTGGGGGATGAGGGCATTTGAGTGGGTATGGAGGGAGGAAAGGGAAGGAGAAATGTTATAATTAAAATACAACCTCCAAAAACAAGCAAAACTAGATGCCAGTGACACCAACGAACTAGAAACAGACAAACAAACAAATAAACAAAAAACATGGCATGAAATAGCTGGAGGAATTTTTTCAGAACTTGTATTATCTCCATTTATTCAAATAACATATATGATTTAGAACAGCGTACATGGATTAAATAATAAGGAAGTAAGGCTTAAGTGCCGGGCTACAGCATAGGGTGTCTGCATGAGGGCAAATGGGACATGGCCTTTGCGTCTGCTAATTAGAAGAGAAAGAATTCCAGGTCATGAGTAACAGCAGGTGAGGTAGTGAAAAGAGCAAGGGTAAAACATGGGACCACCCTTTCTGCATCAGTCTTCTAAAATTTGGGAGGATCATAACTGTGGTTAGTTCAAACTGTGCCTAGAAATATACAGAAGGAAAACTACTTTATAGCAAAATAAAGGGGATTACCTTGTACATCTCCATCCTCTCAATTCGCATATACAAAATACTTATAGTCCTTGTACACTCGTATCATGCTTCTGATTTGTTACATCTGACATTATCCTCAAAAAATGGCACCTGACATGGCTTACTAGTTTGTGCATTGCTTCTTAACATTATCTCCTTGTTTCAGAACTGTGGGTTTGGACAATCCCTTCTTGAACCCTTAACTGACAAGGAACATGTTCAATTAGATTCAATAAACACTCTCTGCGTGGCATGATGATTTTAACATGAGAAATTACTAGAAGAGGAAAACATACTAGTTTTTCCTGATGTCTCTTTTTATTTTATCAGTAAAATAAAATAACCAGAACTTCCAGAGATGACCTTTTGAATGAAGACAAAGGTTGGACTGTTAACAAAGTTTTAGTCAAGTGCTTTTTGGAATCATAGCTGTTTTCAATCTAGTTAAACCTCCCCGCCCCCGTTGCTCCACCTCAACCCCCAGCAAAAGGAAAAGAAACAAGTTTGACCTATCTTGAGCCAAAGTCACATCGTTCTAGCTGTTAAGAATATGATTAGCTCCTGAAAGTGACTGATACCCCGAGTTTTCAATCATGTTAGAATTCTGGAATAATGGAATTTCTTATGAGGTCCACGGAAAGGTCTTATAGACTTCAACATCAACTCTCTCCTCCCTCCTGAGGGCGATTTTACTTCTGCCAATCACCTTCTGTTTGTGGCTACAGGGACGCAGACATTTGGGGTTTGTACCATGTGAAAATGTCTGAAGATTAGTAGAGCATTCAATTACTCTTCTAAGATCAAAAGTCAATTAATGTTTCTTTGCCTAGAGTTTACATGCACCCCCATTTCAAATTCAAAAGTAGCTAAATAATGAGAATCAGTATCATTGTAGACCATAAGTAAAAATGTATTTTATTGTTCATATGGGAGCCTGGATTGGAGTTCTAAGCCTCCCTCTCCAAACTGTGTGGGTTTCCACCTTACTCTCACTTCCTATTGTCTGTGTGAGACAAGACTTTACTGTCTGTAGTGATGGATGCTTGGCACGCTCCTAGTGGTGTTAGCTCAGAGGACTCCGTGTTACGCATGCTACTGTTGCTATTGTAGATTTTTTTAAATAAAACATAAGAGTTAGAAGGTTCTTTTACTTCAGTGAGGAAACCACTTTGAGTAAAGATTCCTTCTTCCAAAGACTGTGGCTATATCAGTATGACAGGGCAGTTGTGAGTCGTGCTGGAATGCACATCGAGTCGTATTTCTTGGGAAAAAATAAGGTGTTGTGATAGGAGACGTATTTGGGGAGCACTTGTTCATAAAAGACTCAGAGCACCACCTTACGACCGTGAAAGTATGCATTTGTGAACTGAAGTTAAGAAAGAAAACTCCACATCTTTGTTGAATATTCCACAGGCTGATTGACTGATAAGAATTCAGTGATAGTGGAGACAAGAACACGGCAGATCAAGAGACAACACTATCTCCGACAATTCTTTGTCTGCTTACTGTCTCTTACTTGCATTTGTATCTGACTAAGGGTTATCAAGTAAACCTATAGAATGTATTAAGTCTGTATATCATTAGCTTCTACCAACCCCAAAACTAAGAAGGTCATCGGTTTACACTGAGACCTACATCAAAAATTGATCTGCCTTGCTGAACCTGTCTACCTGCCAACCGTACCAGTATGCTGAGAAATTGCATTGATTTGTGATTTTCCTTTGTTCCGTGACTGGAAAAGCTGATGTAGCCACTTACACGATACACGTCACTCAGGACCATCTGAATCTGCTTCTGCACTCTAGTCTCGCATATTTTTCTGAGAATGGATTGTTTCATATTTGTTTTAAAGTAAGAGCTATGTTTTACATCAACCTGGGCTATTTCCAGATTTGTGGGCTCAACAAAAATGAAAAGAAATGTTACTCTCTTATTTGATAAGAGCACACATGTTCTCCTGTGAGTACACATAAGTTAGTGTAACAACACAGGTTGATGTAAATATAGGGAAACATCTATACACATTGTTTGTGTGTGTGTGTGTGTGTGTGTGTGTCTGTCTGTGTGTGTGTGTGTGTGTTATTGGCAGGTAGGCAAGATCAGCAAGACAAAGCAATCTGCAATGTAGGTCTCAGGTCCTAATTGATGGTTCTCTTAGCTTTTGGATTGGTAGAAGCTAATTGTATGCAGATTGGTAGAAGCTAATGATGCAATGATATATGAAAAAAGAAACAAGCAAACAAAAAGGATTCTTTCCAAAGAAAAAGAAAGTCAGGACAGACCAACAAGTTGATCAACAATGTATGAGAAATAATAGGGCCAGCAATATGAATTGGTGGCTAAAGGCTCGAGGCCTGGTGACCGGCACTTAACCCTTAGGACCCATGTCACAGAAGGACAAAACTGACTCCATTAAGTGCTCCTCTGACCTCCACCTTCACACACTGACACTTGTGCATCCACACAAATGTATATTCAAGCAAATACATAAAATGTAGTAAAAATTTTTAAGCTAGAAATGCCAGAAATGTATTTAAATCAAGCTGTTCTTAGTCTGTTCAGTGCTGTAAATAAAATGTTAATAACAAACAGAAAGATAAGTAATATCATCAAAGCTATGTATACTATTAAAATAGAAACAACTGATTTTTTTTCTACAATTTAACTGATATACTACAAACTATAACACCTAAATTAAATGATGCTGGGTGGGTTTCACAGATATATTAAAGACCATTGGGTTAAGAGTAAGTAAATCTGAATATATATCATCAAAAATGACAAAGAAAAGAAGGGCTCTGATAATGTTTTTAAATTAGGTATTTTCATGGAGACCTTCTACCCCCCTCCTGTGCATATATGCATACACGCATGTATGTGTTTGTGTGTGTGTGTGTGTGTGTGTGTGTGTGTGTGTGTGTGAATTTGTCTAGACCCAACCCTTCATTTTTGTCCCTAGCCTTACAGGGATTATCAGCTACATTGTTACTTCTATCTCCTGTGGATCTGAGACCACCCCCTCTTAATTCCTACCCACATTTTTCACTGCATCCCAGCCTCCAAAACCAAAAGGCATTTCCTGTGAGCACACCAGATGACCAGCCCAGGAACATACACAACACACAGCCATCACAATTTCTGAAAATTAAGAGAGAAGACAGAAACCAAGCAAAAAATACACCCACCCAAGAAGTACAAGTCCAGAAATCAGCACCAAAACCCAATCCAGATGCCTAAATATCAGCTTAAGAGCACAGTCAATAACAGCCAGGGTAATATGTCTCTACTAGGGCCCAACTGTTCTACCACAGCAGACCCTGAATATCCTAGTACGGCTGAAGCTCAAGAAAAGACCTGAAAATCAACTACATGAAGATAATAGAACTCTTCAACGAGCCTTCTATACCCAGTAAAACTGTCAATCAGCACAGATGGGAGAAAGTAAGATATCCTACAATAAAGTCAATTTAAACAATATCTGTCTACAACTCCAGTCCTACAGAAGTTGTTAGAAGGAATATTTCAGCTGAGGAAAGTTAAGTACACCAATTCAAATACAGGAAATCTCACACAAGCAAAATCAAAAGAATGGAAATACACATACACATACCACCACCACCACCACCATCATCAACAACAGCAGCAGCAACAACAACAACAACAACAAAATAACAGGAGACAATACTCAGTGATAGCCCTCAAGAGTAATGATTTCAATTTCCCAATAAAAAGACACACACTAACAGAATGGATACAAAAACAGGATCCATCACTCCGTCCTATCCAAGAAACATACCTCAACATCAAGGATAGACATTATCTCAGGTTAAAAGGTTGGAAAAATATTCAAAACAAATGGACCTAAAAAGCCACTCTAATATCTAATATCTAACAAAATAAACTTCAAACTAAAATAAACAAAAAGGGATGGAGAAAGACACTACATCTTCATCCAAGAAAAAATCCACTTAAGATGGCATTTCAATTAAAAAAAAGAAAAAAGAAAACCCACAACTACACCATAAATGACCATTGACCTTCACACATAGATGGTATAGAGACTTTAGTGCCCCATTTGAACCCACAGACAGTTCATCTAGACAAAAATTAGACAGAGAAATACTGGAGAAAACAGGCATTATAAATCAAATAGACTCAACATATATTTGCAGTATATTTTACCCAAACATAAAATAATATGCCTTCTTCTCAGCACTACATAGTACTTTGTCCAAAAACCAACCACATACTCAGTCACAACACAAGAAAATTTACATATCTCCCTGCAACCTATCAGAACACCATAGATATCAACAACAACAGAAAAACAGAGAGCCTAAAACTCATGGAAACGTAATGACTCTCCACTGAATGAGAAAATGGGTTAAAAGAGAAATAATAAAGAAATTAAAGACTTTCTAACCTTCGATGACAATGAATATATAGCATACCCAAACTTATGGAACACAATGAAAGTGGTGCTAAGTGTGAAGTTCATAACAGTAAGCACATACATAGGAAAATTGGAGAGATCTCATATTAGCAACTTAACAGCATAACTGATAGCTCTGGAACAAAAAAAAACCCACAGTCAAGAAGAATAGATGGCAGAAAATAATCAAACCTAGGCACGCAATCAAAATGGAAATAAAGAGAAAATACAAAGGATCAATGAAATGACTTCTTCCTTTGGGAAAATCAGTAAAATAGAAAAACCCTTATACCAACTAACTAAAGGATGGGGAGAATATTCAAATGAACAACACCAGAAAAAATAGGGAGACATAACAACAGACACCAAGGAAATCCAAAGAATCATTAAGTCATACATTAAGAACCTGTACTTCATCAAAAAGTCTAAAACTAATGGGTGATTTTCTCTATAGGTTCCACTTACCAATGTTAAATCAAGATCAGGTAAACAATTTAAATAGACCTATAACCCTAAGGAAATAGAATTAGTCAAAGTCTCCAGACTAGAAAAAGGACTGAATAGGTTTCGCACAGAACTCTTAGACTTTAAAGAAGAGTTAAGACAAATATTCCTAAAGTCACCACAGAAAGTATAAACAGAAGAAACATTACCAAATTAATTTTTATGTGTCTGTAGTCACCCTGATACTCAAACCACCTAAAGACTCAACAACAGAAGTGAATTAAATACCAATTCCTCCTATGAATACAGATGCAAAAATGTTCACTAAAATACTCTCAAGTAAAATTCAAGAACACATCAAAAAATCATCTAGCTTCATTCTAGAGATACAAGAATGGTTCAATATACATAAATCAATAAATTTAACCCATCACATTAACTAACTGAAAGGAAAATTTACATGATCATCTCATTAGATGCAGAAAGGCATTTGACAAAATTCAATGCCCCTTAATGATTAAAAAAAGTTCCAGAAATATTATGGATACAAAAGGCATACCCAGACATAATAAAGACAATTTATAGCAAGCCTAATAACAACTTCAAATTAAATGGGGAGAAACACAAGTCAAGTCCACTAAAATCAGGAATAAGGTTATCCTTTCTCCATGTTTATACAATATAGTACTTGAATTTTTAGCTAGAGCAATATCCCAGCTAAAGGAGATAAATTAATACAAGTTAGACAGGGTCAAAGTATCATTTTTTGCATATGATATAATAGAAAGTTCCTCCAGAAAACTCTTGCAGTTGATAGACACTTTCATCATAGTGGCTAGATATAAGAATAACTAAAGAAAAAAATCAGTAGTCCTCTTGCAAAAGGCCTGAGAAAGAAATCAGACAAATAGCACCTTTCATGATAGTCTCAAATAATACAAAATATCTTGGGGTAACTCTAAGCAAGTGAAAAACTTATGTGATGAAAACATCAGGTCTTTGAAGAACAAAATTGAAGAAGATATAGCTAAAACAGTCCTAAACAACAAAGAACTCCTGGAAATGCCACTATCCCTGACTTCAAGTTGTAGTGCAGTGCTATAGTAATTGAAAACACGTGATATCAACAGAAGAACAGATATGTTGATGAATAGAATCAAGTTGGAGATGCAGGCATAATTCCAAACACCTATGGACACCTGAGTTTTAATAAGGAAGCCAGAAATGTACACTAGAAAAAGGATAGCATCTTCAACAAATGTTGCTGGTCAAACTGGCTATCTGCATATAGAAAACATAAATTGATCCATATTTATCACCCTGCACATGCTCAAGTTCAAGTGGATCAAAGACATCATCTCAAAATCAGATACATTTCCAACAGAGATCCATGCATCGTCCCCTTGAGCCAAATTTGTTATTTAACTTCTGTGGGTCTATGGATTGTAGCATAATTATCCTTAATTAACAGCTAATGGCCACTTACAAATGAGTACATACCATGTTTGTCTTTTGAGTCTGGGTTACCTAACTCAGGATGATCTTATCTAGTTCCATCCATTTGCCTGCAAATTTCATGATGTCATTTTAAACAGCGGATTAATATTCCACTGTGCAAATGTCCCACATTACCCTTATCTATTCTTTGATTAAGGGACTTCTAGGTCATTTCTAGTTTCTAGCTATTATGAATAAAGCTGTAATGTTCATGGTTGAACAAAGTTTCCTTTGGGCATATACCCAAGAATAGTATATCTGAGTCTTGAGGTAGATTGAATTCCAGCTTTCTGAGAAATCTCATATTAACATCCATAGTGCCTGTGTACTCCCAGCATCAATGGAGGGGTGTTGTCCTCGCTCCACATCATCACCAATATGTGCTGTAACTTATGGTTTTGATCTTAGCAATTCTGACAGTTATAAGATGAAATCTCAGTTGTTTTGATCTGCATTCCCCTGGCTAAGGATGTTGAGCATATCTTTAATTTCTATGTGTTGTGTGTTTCTAAGCTGTTCGAGACCCGTTTATTAAATTTTTCTGTTTGGAACATCCCCCACCTTCTCTTCTATAAGGTTTAGTATACCCAGTTTCATGTTGAAGTCTTGGATGCACTTGGACTTGAGTTTTGAGTGATATGTTAGATATGGGTAAATTTGTTTCTTCTACATGATACTATCCAGTTTGACCAGCATCATTTGATAAGGATGCTTTCTTTTTTTCCACTAGGTTTTTCTGACTTATTTTTTATTGGATATTTTATGTAATTACATCTCAAATGTTATCCCCTTTCCTGGTTCTTCCCTCTCTCAACCACTCTCCCCTTGTTTCTATGAGGATGCTCCCCTTAAAATCCACACATTCCCATCTCAATATCTTGGCATTCCCTTATACTGGGGAAATGAGCCTTCACGGGACCAATGGCTTCTCCTCCTATTGATGCCAGAAAATGTCATCCTCTTCTACACATGTGGCTAAAGCCATAGGTACCTCTTTAGTTGGTGATTTGGTCCCTAGGAACTCTGGGGAATCTGGATGGTTGATAATATTGTTCTTCATATGGGGTTACAAACCCCTTTGTCTCCTGTCATTTCTCTAACTCCCCCACTGGGGTCCATGTGCTCACTCTGATGTTTAGCTATAAGCATCCTCATTTATATCAGTAAGGTTCTGGAAGAGCCTCTCCGGAGATATACATATCAGGCTACTTCCTGTCAGCAAGCACTTCTTGGTATCAGCAATAGTGACTGAGTTTGGTGTATGCATGTGGGATGGATCCCCAGGTGAAGCAGTTGCTGGATAGCCTTTCCTTCAGGCTCTGCTCTAATATTTGCCACTGAATATCCTCCCAGGAGTATTTTGTTCTCCCTTCTAAGAAGGACTGTAGCATCCACATTTTGGTCTTCACTCTTCTTGAACTTCATATGGTCTATGAATTGTATAATGGGTATTCCAAGCTTTTGCACTAATATCCACTTATCAGTGAGTACATACCATGTGTGTTCTTTTGTGACTGGGTTACCTAACTCGGGATGATATTTTCTAGTCCCATCCATTTTCCTAAGAATTTCATGAAATCATTGTTTTTAATAGCTGAGTAGTACTCCATTGTGTAAATGTACTATATTTTGAGTATCCATTCCTCTGTTGAGGGGCCTCTGGGTTCTTTCCAGCTTCTGGCTATTATAAGTAAGGCTGCTATGAACATAGTAGAGCATGTGTCCTTGTAATACGCTGGAGCATCTTTTAGGTAGATGCTCAAGATTGGTATAGCTGGGTCCTCAGGTAGGACTATGTCCAATTTTCTAAGGAACTGCCAGACTGAATTTCAGAGTGGGTGTCTGCAATCCCATCAACAATGGAGAAGTGTTCCTCTTTCTCCACCTCTTCACCAGAATCTGCTATCAACTGAGTTTTTGATCTTACCCATTCTGATAAGTATGAGATGGAATCCCAGGGTTATTTTGATTTGCATTTTCCTGATGACTAAGGATGGTGAACATTTCTTTAGGTGCTTCTCATTCATTGAATATTCCTCAGTTGAGAATAAATTATTAACCTCTGTACCTAATGTTTATAGGAATGTTTGGTTCTCTGGAGTCTAAATTCTTGAGTTCTTTCTATAGATTAGATATTAGCCCTCTATCAGATGTAAAACTGGTAAAGATTTTTCCCAATCTTTGGTTCCCCTTTTGTTCTATTGACAGTGTTCTTTGCCTTACAAAAGCTTTGCAATTTTATGAGATCCCATTTATAAATTCTTGATCTTGAGTATAAGCCATCGGTGTTCTCTTCAGGAAAATTTCCTCTGTGCCTATGTCTTCGAGGCCCTTCCCCATTTTCTCTTCTATTAGTTTCAGTGTATCTCGATTTATGGGAGGTCCTTGATCCATGTGAACATGGAGATAAGAATGGACATACTTTCATTCTACTACATGCTGTATGCCAGCTGAACCAGCACCATTTGTTGACAAATGCAGTCCTTTTTCCATTGCATAGTTTTAAATCCTTTGTCAGATATCAAGTGACCATAGGTGTGTGGGTCCTTTTCTGGGTCTTCAATTCTATTTCATTGATATACTTATCTATCTCTATACAAATACTATGCAGTTTTTATCACTATTGCTCTGTAATACAACTTGAGGTCAGGAACAGTAATTCCCCCAGATGTTCTTTTATTGTTGAGAAGTTTTCACTATCCTGGGTTTTTTATTATTTCAAATGAATTTGAAAATTTTTCTTTCAAACTCTATGAAGATGAGTTGGAATTTAGATCAGGATTGCGTTGAATCTATAGATTGCTTTTGGAAAGATGGTCATTTTTACAATATTAATCCTGCCAATCCATGAGCATGGGAGATCTTTCCATCTTCTGGGAGCTTCTTCAATTTCTTTCTTCAGAGACTTGAAGGTCTTGTCATACAGATCTTTCACTTGCTTGTTTAGAGTCACACCAAGGTATTTTATGTGAATGATGCCATTTCCCTAATTTCTTTCTCAGCCTGTTTATCCTTTGAGTAGAGGAAGGCTACTGATTTGTTTGAGTTAATTTTATATCCAGCCACTTTGCTGAAGTTTTAGTGTGATTGCTTCAAATTTCTCTCCATTTAGTGTGATATTGGCTACTGGTTTGCTGTATATTGCTTTTACCATGTTCAGGTATGAGCCTTGAATTCCTGATCTTTCCAAAACTTTTACCATAAAGGGGGTATTGAATGTTGTCAAATGCTTTCTTAGCATCTAATGAGAGGATCAGGTGGGTTTTTTCTTTGAGTTTGTTTATATAGTGAATTACATTGATATTCCTGGGATGAAGCTTACTTGATCACTGTGAATGATCTTTTTGATGTATTCTTGAATTTGATTTGCAAGAATTTTATTCAGTATTTTTGCATCAATATTTATAATGAAAATTAGTCTAAAGTTCTCTTTCTTTGTAGGGTCTTGGTGTAGTTTAGGTATAAGAATAATTGTGGCTTCAAAGAATTAATTTTGGCCAGATCCCATGGGTAGACAGCTGGATTCTCAGAAGTGCAGACAATCCTGAGAGCACAGGTGACACCACCACTTCTGCTCATATCCTGGCACAAGAGGTACCTGTCTGGAGCCCTGTGGGCACAGGAACCAAGGAGAAGTCTGGAACAGGATCCCTCAGGTTTCTATCTGCACCCGGAGCTGTCCCTGTGACACAGCTCTCTGTACCCAGATCCTGCTGGGAGAGAGCCCGTCTCCAGGAGTGCTGACACACAGGAGCATCAAGCTTAAAGGAGCATCAAGCTACTGTCAGCGACAGCATGACCAACTAACACCAGGGATAAGTGGATGGCACGAGGCAAGGGCAAGAACCTAAGCAACAGAAACCAAGACCACTTGACATCATCAGAACCCAATTTCCCCACCACAGCAAGCCGCAAGCTGCGGATACCCTAACACACCAGAAAAGCAGGATTTTGTCTTAAAACTATAACTCATAAGGATGTTAGAGGACTTTAAGAAGGACATAAATAACTCCCTTAAAGAAGTACAGGACAACACAGGTAAGCCTGTAGAAGCCCTTAAAGAGGAAACACAAAACTCCCTTAAAGAATTACAAGAAAACATGTGAAGGAATTGAACATTTCTGATTTTATTAATTTGGACAATCTCTTTGCCCTCTGGTTAGTCTGGCTAAGGGTTTATCTATCTTGTTGATTTTATCAAAGAACCAGCGCCTGGTTTTGTTGATTCTTTGTCTAGTTCTTTTTGTTTCTACTTGGTTAATTTTCGCCCTGAGTTTGATTAATTCCTACAGTGCGCTCCACTTGGGTGCATTTGCTTCTTTGTGTTCTAGAGCTTTCAGGTGTGCTGTCAAGCTGCTAGGGTGTGCTCTCTTCAGTTTCGTTTTGGAGGCACTCAGAGCTATGAATTTTCCTCTTAGCACTGCTTTCATTGTGTCCCATAAGTGTGTATATGTTGTGCCTTCATTTTTATTAAATTCTAAAAAGTATTCAATTTATTTCTTCCTTGACCAGGTTATCATTCAGTAGAGCATTGTTCAGCTTCCATGTGTATGTGGGCTTTCTATCATTTTTGTTGTCATTGAAGACCAGTCTTAGTCTGGTAGGTGATCTGATAGGATGCATGGGATTATTTCAATCTTCTTGTATCTGTTGAGGCATGATTTGTGACCAATTATGTGGTCAATTTTGGAGAAGGTATCATCAGGTACAGAGTAAAAGGTATATTCTTTTGTTTTAGGATCAAATGTTCTATAGATATCTGTTAAATCCATTTGGTTCATAGGTTCTGTTAGTTTCTCTATGTCTCTGTTTTGTTTCTGTTTCCATCATCTATCCATTGATGAGAGTGGGATGTGAAATCTCATGGGTGTCTCTTTCTTTAGGTTAGGGAAGTTTTCTTCTATAATTTTGTTAAAGATATTTACTGGACCTTTAAGTTGGGAATCTTTGCTCTCTTTTATACCTATTATCCTTAGGTTTGGTCTTCTAATTGTGTCTTTAATATCCTGGATGTTTTGAGCTAGGAGCTTTTTACATTTTGCATTTTCTTTGACTATTGTGTCAATGTTTTCTATGGTATCTTCTACCCCTGAGATTCTCTATTCTATCTCTTGTATTCTGTTGGTGATACTTACATCTGTGAATCCTGATCTCTTTCCTCCAGGGTTGTCTATCTCCAGGGTTGTCTCCCTTTGTGATTTCTTATTGTATCTATTTTCATTTTTAGATACTGAATGGTTTCGTTCAATTCCTTCACCTGTTTGGTTGTGTTTTCCTGTAATTCTTTAAGAGATTTTTGTGTTGTATTTCTTTAAGGGAGTCATTTATGTCCTTTAAAAAGTCCATTATCATCATCATGAGATATGATTTTTAAATCCAAATCTTGCCTTTCTGCTGTGTTGGGGTATCCAGGACTTGCTGTGGTGGAAGAACTGGGTTCTGAGGATACCAAGTGGCCTTGGTTTCTGTGCTTAGGTTCTGCACTTGCCTCTCACCTTATGGTTATCTCTGGTGTTAATCTTGCTGTCTCTGACTGGATCTTTTCCCTCCTGCGGGCCTGTAAGCCTGTGATCTTAGGTGAGAGAGCATTCCTGGGATACCAGCTCTCTCCAGTCATGATTTGGGTATGGAAAGCTGTGGGACAGCCTTAGCTCTGGGCACAGATGGAGAAAAGAAGGATCATGTTCCAGGCTACTCTACAGTTCCTGTGCCCTGTGTGCTCCTAACAGGTCCCTTTTGGACAGTTATTTGAGTGAATATTGAGTCTTACCTGTGGGCTTAAGAGTGAGAGACCGCTCCCTCAGGACAGGATTTGGGTACAGAGGGTTGTAGGACAACATTTGTTCTGAGTGAAGATAGAGACTGGAAGGCATTTCTCTGACTTCTTTATAAAAAAATAAATATCTTCAGCTATGTGAAGTTATTTCCGTGTCTAATTCCATTCCACTGTTCAACTTGTCTGCTTTCCAGATATGGGGACACCTCAGGATATTCTTCCCTTGTGCAGGATTGTTTTAGTTATCCTTGCTTGTTGTTTGTTGTTTCTTTTTGTTTTTTTCTATATGAAATTGAGCATTGTCCTTTCCTGATCTGTAAAGAATTGTGTTGGTATTTAGTTGGGGTTTGTGTAGATTGCTTTTGGCAGGATGACCATCCATTTTTTACTATATTACAATCCATGAGCATGAGAGATCTTTCTGTCTTCTGGTATCTTCTTCAAAGTCTTTCTTTAAAGTCTTGTTCTTGCCATACAGGTCTTTTACTTTTTTGTTCAGAGTTACCCCAAGATACTTTATATTATTTGTGGCTATTGTGTAGGGTGCTGTTTCCCTGATTTCTTTCACAGCCCATTGGTCATTTGTGTATAGGAGAGCTACTAACATTTTTGAGTTAGTCTTGTACTTACCCACTTCATTAAAGATGTTTATCAGCTGTAAAAATTCTCTGGTGAAATTTTTGGGATCAATCATGTATATATCATATCAGCTGCACATAGCCATACTTTCATTTCTTCCTTTCTAATTTGTAGCTCCCTGGTCACCTTAAGTTGTCTTAGTGCTCCAGGTAGAATTTCAATTACTATGTTTAAAAGATATGGAGGGATTGGACAGCCTTGTCTTGTTCTTTATTTTAGTGTAATCAACTTGAATTTCTTCCATTTCATTTGGTGTTGACTATAAGCTTGCTGTAAAGTGTTTTTGCTATTGAAGTATGTCCGCTGTATCCATAATCTTCCCAGAATATTTTAACAGGAACTTGTATTTAATTTTGTCAGTCCATCTGTGTATCTATGATATTGATCATGTGGGGTTTGTTCCCCTTACAGTTTGTTTATATGATAAATGATGCTGACGCATCACTGCATCTCTGGAAAGTCGCCATGGTGGATGATCTTTTAGGTGTGTTCTTGAGTGCAGTTTACAAGTATTTTATTGAATATTTTGCATCTATGCTCATGAGTGCCATTGGTCTATAGTTCTCTTTCTTTGTTGAGTCTTTGTGTGTTTTGGGTATGTGATAGCATAAAATGAATTGAGCAATGATCCTCCTGTTTCTATTTTCTGGAATAATTTTAGTAGTATTGGTGCTAAGCTCTTCTTGGAAAGCCTGGTAGAATTCTATTTTAGAACCTGCCCTTCTGGTTGGAATACTTTTAATGATTACATTCATTTCATTGGAGGTTACAGGGCTATTTAAATTGTTTAATGGATCTTGATTTAACTTTGGTAAGAGTACTTATTGAGAAAATTATTCATTACATTCAGATTTTCCAATTTGGTAGAAATACAGGTTTTTAAAATATGACATGGTGAGTCCTTAGATTTCCTTGGTATCTGTGTGTCTCCCTTTTTGTTTCTGGTTTTTGCTATTTGGATATTTTCCCCATCTTTTAGTTGGTTTGAATTAGAGATTTTCTATCTTGTTCATTTTCACAAACAACCAAGTCTTGGTTTCATTGGTTCTTTGCATTTTCCCTTAGTTCCTATTTTATTGACTTCAGCCCTCAGTTTATTTCCTGCCATCTATGCCTCTTAGATGTATTTGCTTCATTTTGTTCCAGAGTTATCAGTTATGCTGTTAAATTTCGAGTAAGAGATCTCACCAATTTTTTGTGTGTGCAGGCACTAGGTGTTAGGAACTTTCCTCTTAGCTCCACTCTCATTGTGGCCGTAAGTTTAGATATTCTGTGTATTCATTTTCATTGAATGCTAGAAAGTCTTTAATTCTTTATTTCTATCTCTACTCATTTTTTTACTCAGTACTCTGTTCAGTTTCCATGAGCATGCAGGCTTTCTGATGTTTCTGTTGTTGATGACCTCTACCTTTTGTCCACAGAGGTCTGGTATGTGGGGTATGTACATTTTGTTATGTTTCTTAAGATTTGCTTTGTTACTGAGTACTAGGTCAGTTTTGGAAAATGTCCCCTGAGGTGCTGAGAATAATGTGTATTCTTCTGTATTAGGGTGAAATGTTCCAAAGATATCTGTTAGGTCCATTTGGTTCATAGCCTTTCTTAACTCCAGTATCTCTCTGCTTAGTTATTGGTTTTGTGGGTAGACTGCTGTTGCATGGGGATGGAAATAGGAAGGATCAGGTGGGGGTGGGAGACTGGAGAGAGAAAGTACTGGGAGAGACCACCTGAATTGGGGCATATTGGGAGGTTGATACAGAAACCTAGTGCAGTGGAAACTCCCTGTATTCTACAAGAATTACTCTAGTGTAGTCTCCTAGTATCAGGGCATACTGAGCCTAAACTGGCCATCTTGTATAACAAGGTAAATCTCCTAGCAGTATGATTTGGACACCACCCCAGTCTCAAACCTATGACTTACAATATGCCCTGCCTGCAAGATGTGCTGGGGTATCAGTGATGCAGAACTTGTGAGAGTGGCCATCCAATGACTGGTCCAACTTGCAGTCCTTTCTAAGAGAGGGAGTCTATACCTGTCACTTATTGGATAGCTAGGAACCAGAAGTAAAAGATCAGAGAAACACAGGAGAGACCCAAACATGGCTGCCAAAAGATTTTAAGCCAAGTAAATGATTCCTAATGATATTCTGCTCCTCTCATAAACTGGTGTTCAGATTGGTGCCCAGCCCAATTGTCATCAGCAAGGTCTCATCCAGCAACTGAAAGGAGAAGATGCACAAATCAATAACCAAGCACTGGGCAGAGCCAGGAGAACCCTGAAGAAAAGGAGGATGGAAGATTGTAAGAGCCAGAGGCAGTTAGGCCACCACGAGGATGTAAACCACAGAATCGACTAAGCACGGCTCCTAGGGGCTCGCAGAGACTGAAGCAAAACAACAACAACAACAACAACAACACCACAAAAACACACAACAAACAAAAAGAAAAACCAAACACCTGACCCTGTATGGGTCTGAGATAGGTCCTCTGAATATGTGTTATGGTTGTATAACTTGGTGTTTTTGTGGAATTTCCAACAGTGGAAGTGGGAGGAATGTCTGACTCTTTTACTTGTGTTTTAGACCCTTTTCTCCTACTGTGTTGCCTAGTCCAAGCTTATGTGAGCATTTGTGCCTAATCTTTTTCTCATTCATTAATTAATTAGTTTATTTATTTTATATCCTAATCATAGCTTACCCTTCCTCCTTCCCCCCCAAGTCACTCACCTGACCTCTCTCTATACTTCCTCCTTTTCCTCTCAGAGAAGGGGAAACTTCCCATAGATGTACACCTACCATGATATATCAAGTTGCAGTGGGACTGGGTGCATCTTCTTCTACTGAGGCTAGACAGTTAGGGGAGAAGAATCCAACGATAGGTAGCAAAGTCAGTGACAGCCCCTGTTAGGGTTCATAAGCTGCATATCAATTACAGATCTGCAGGAGGCCTAGGTCCATTCCATGATGGCTCAGTCATGACCCCAGGTTACTTGATTCTATACATTTTCTTGTAGTGTCCTTGACCACTGTGGCTCCCCCTAATGTTTGACCATGGACTGCTGTATCTGTCTCCATCAGTTTCTAGGCGAAGCCTCTCAAATGACAATTATGTCATGTTTGTCTTTCTGAGTCTGAGTTAACATCACTCAAGATAATCTTTTCCAGTTCCATCCATTTGCCTGCAAATTTCATGATGTCATTTTTTTTATATTTTTTTATTATTATTAACTTGTTTTCTTATATACCCCTTTTCGGTTTTCCGGAAACATCCCCCCTTTCCTTATTGGTTTCCAACCTCCCCCCTGCTTCCCTCCTCCCAACAGTCTTTCACTGGGGTTCAGTCTTAACAGGACCCAGGGCTTTTCCACTGATCTTAGGCTATTCATTTTTTATGAGGTCAGAGTCCAGGGTCGGTCCATGTATAGTCTTTGGGTAGTTCCCTGAAGCTTGTTTGGTTGGCATTGCTGTACATATGGGGTCTCAAGCTCCTTCAAGCTCTTCCAGTTCTTTCTCTTGATTCCTTCAACGCGGGGTCCTGTTCTCAGAACAGTGGTTTCCTTGCTGGCATATGCCTCTGTATTTGCATTCTAAGGAGCGATAAATTCACATTTTTGATCCAATGATGTCATTTTTAATGGTTAGTAACATTCTATTGTGTAAATGCCATATTTTCTTTATTAAGTCAACTGAGAACAGTTTCCTGGGAAAATCATGGGAGCAAGTGTTCTTGTTCGTGGAACTCTTTTGGGTAATATAACTGGGTGTTGAAGTAGAAAATTTTCCCAATTTTCTGAGAAACTGCCAAATTGAATTTCAAAGTGGTTGTACAAGTTTGTACCCTCATTAGCAATGGAGAATTGCTCCCCTTGCTCCACATCCTCGCCAGCATGAACTGTCACTTGAGTTTTTGATCTTAGTCATCCTTACAGGTGAGTAATATGGCATAAGATGGAGTCTCAGAGTTGGTTTAATTTGCATTTCCCTGATGATGAACGATGTCAAACATTTCTTTAATTACTTCTCAGCCATTAGAGATTCCTCTGTTGAAAGTTCTCTCTTTAGCTCTGTACCTCATTTTAAATTGGGTTATTTAGTTTGTTGATGTCAAATTTCTTAAGTTCTTTATATGTTTTGGATATCAGCTCCCTGCCAGATGTAGGGTTGATGAAGATATTTTCCCCTTCTCTAGGCTGCTGTTTTATCCTTTTAATGGTATTCTTTGTCTTATAGCTTTTTAGTTTCATGAGGTTCTTTTTATTAATTGTTTATTTTAGTGCCTGATCTGTTGGTATTCTGTTCAGGATGTTGTCTCCTATGCCAATGTGTTCAAGGCTATTCCCACTTTCTCTTCTATCAAAATTTAGTATATCCAGTTTTATATTGAGGTCTTTGATCCATTTGGACTTGAGTTTTGTACAAGGTGATTGATATGAATATATTTGCATTCTTCTGCCTGCAAACATCCAGTTGACCAGTACCATTTGTTGAAGATGATTTCTTTGTTCCATTGTATAGATTTGGCTTCTTTGTCAAAAATCCAGTGTCTATAGGTGTGTGTTTACTTCTGGACCTGTAATTCAATTCCATTGATCAGTCTGTGTTTTACTCCAATACCATGTGTGTATAGATACCACTAAACAAAATTAAACCAAAATCAAATTCCAACGAAGAAAAAGCCAAGTCTTACTATAACTTGTTATGCTTTATTCAGTGGCTATCAAAGGGAGGCTTGGGAGGTAGGAAAACTGCTATTTTGTTTATTTGTTTCTTTTTGGAGTAAAACAGAGGAGGAGTGGATCTGGAAGATATGGTAAATGGAGAGAGCCTAGGGGGAGTGGATGGGGAGCAAACTGTGGTTAGAATTCAATGTATGAGAGATAAATAAATAACTAAAAACCAGACACACTGAACATGGTAGAAGAGAAAGTGGGAGATATTCTTGAACTCATTGTCACAGGAGACAAGATTATGAACACAACACTGGTAACACAGGTATTCCTAAGAACTGTCAATTAATAGCACCTCATAAAACTTCAAACTTCTTTAAGGTAAAGGACATCATCAATCAGATAAAACCATGACCTATAGAATGGAAAAAGATTTTTACCAACTCTACATCTAATAGAGGAGTATATCCAAAGAATACAAAGAATTTGAGAAATTAAACATCAACAAATCAAATAATCCAATTAAAAATGGGGTAGAGAGCTAAACAGAAATCTCCATGAAAGAATGTCAAATGGCTTTGAAATACTTAAAGAATTCAATATCCTTAGCCATCAGGGAAATGCAAATCAAACCAACTTCGAGATTTCATCTTCCACCTGTCAGAATGGCTAAGACCAAAAACTCGAGTGACAACTCATGCTGGTGATGATGCAAAGGCAACATTCCTCCATTGCTGCTGGGCGCACATAGCTACCATGGAAATCAATATGTGGTTTCTCAGAAAATTTGGATTTGATCTACCTCAAGACCCAGCTATACCACTGTTGGGCATATACATAAAGACATTACATCTTACCAAAAGGACACTTGATCAACCATGATTACTGCAGTTTTACTCACAATACCTAGCAACTAGAAACAATCTAGATGTCTCTCAACCAAACATGGATAAAGAAAATGTGCTACATTTACACTTTTCCCTCAGAATGGAAAATAGAATAGATTTCAGATAGGGAGAGACCAGGAAGGGGAGATGAGGTGGGAAAGATGGCAGGAGAAAGTATAGGGAGAGATGGCTGACATTGGAGGATGCATTTGAGAGGTGGTGTGGAAACCTCCGGCAGTGGAAACTTCTTGGAATCCCTGAGGGTGACCCTAATGAGCACCCCTAATAAGGGGTTTCAATTGGCCATCTTTTGTAGCCAGGCAAGGTTCCTAGGAGTAGGTGAGGATTGTATTCATTGAGTTGTTGGCCAAGGAAGCCAAATGGAAATCCCTCCAAACTAAGGCTGATACAACAACAAATGGTTGTTCCCCAAATTCTGACCACAGAAACACATTGCCTAGGATAGCATCCAAATAACTCATTGGCTGGAAAGAACCTACATGGAGCTGTCATCCCTAAGTTCTAGTCTCTTTGGTTTAGAAGTTACTCTGCAGGCTACTGAAAGTGAAACTCAAACACCATCCCAACCACAAAACCTTTGACCTACAATCTGCCCTACTTGCGAAATATGGTTAGGATGATGGTGGCGCAGAACTTGTGGAAGTAATCAACAAGTGTCTGATTTGACTTAAGGCTCACTCCATAAGAAGGAACCCATACCCAATACTGTTTGGGTAACCAAGAACCAAAGGCTCTATAGCTTAGAGACCTAGGGTAAAACCAAACAAGACTGGTGAAAACGTTTCCCGATGATATTCTGCTCTACCCACAGATCAGTAGGTTATCCAGTCATCAGAAAACCTTCCTCTGCCAACAGATGGGAATAGGTACAGACACCCACAGCCAGACATGATGAGAAGACAGAGTCTAAATTGGTGGTCTCCACTAAATTCCTCCCCTTGTAGCTCAGTGAATCCTACAGAACAGAGGACAGAAAGATTATAAGAGTCAAGAGATAGTGAAAGACACCAGGAGAATACAGCCCTCTGAATCAACTAAGTAAGGGGCAAATGGGTTCATAGAATCAAGCAGCACATGCAGGACCTACTTTGGGTTTATACCAGGTCTTTTGCTATCAGTGTACTTTTTGCGGGACTCATGACTGACAATGACTGGGTCTCTGACTCTTTTGCATGCTCTTATGACTCTTTTCTTATCCCATGCCCAACTTTGACATGGAAGTTTTGCTTCAACTTATTATATTTTATTTTGTCATGTTTAGTTGTTAGCTCTTAGAAGACTGTTATTTTTTTCTAATGAGAGACAGAAAGGAAGTGGATCCAGAGGGGAAAGGAGGTAGGGAGGAACTGGGAGGAGTGGAGGTAAGGGAGATTATAATCAAGATATATTACATGGGAAAAGAATCCATTCTTAATAAAAATTAGTGATTTAAAAATTTCAAAATTCAGAGTAAAATATAAATTTGTTCATTAAGTATGTTATCTGAAGCTTATCCTGAAGAAATAAAATATTTGGACAATTACAAAAACAAGGATAAATTTAAAATGCACAGAGGGAACAGATACAGGGAAATGACTCATCAGAGACTATGGAAATCAGATGCTATAGCAATGCCTTTATCGGTTGAAAGGAGGAGACTAAAGCAACCGATCAATGGTTAAAAGCACATACTGCTCTTGCAAAGAAATCAAGTTCAGTTTCCAACACATAAGTTAGGTGGCTAACAACCACTGTAACTGCTTCCCTGAGAGATCTGAAGCCCTGGTATCCACAGATACTGCACTCACTTGCACACTCACACATTACAAATATAAAACGAAACTTAAAGTTAAATGGAGGCCAGGGCAAATGGTTTAGCCAGTCAAATTCTCGTTTTGCAAACCAAAGGACTTTGGTCTAACCCTCACATAAAATGCCAAGCACTGTAACAATCATTTGCAATCCCCAGCTGGAGAGGCAGAAACAGGAGGATCCCTGGAGCTCACTGACCATCCAGCATCGCCAACTGACGAGCTCTTGTATGAAAGGACGTGGGTGATGCTTCTAAGGATGACATCTGAGATTGTCCTCAGGCTGCCATAGGCACATGATATGAGTACTCGCGCGCGTGCGTGTGCACACACACACACACACACGCACACATTATGGACATACACAAACAATCAAGCACACATGTATACACACATATGAAAAATGACAAGTTAAAAAAACAAAACTATCAATCCAATATTTTTTTAAAAGCATTCTTTATATGAAATTGTCAAAGAATAAGTGAAAAATTCTGAAAGCCAAAAACTGTTACCTTAATTTAAAGGGGGCAGGTTCATTTAAAAATCAAGTGGAAGGGCTGCTAGTGGGGGTGCAGGGGGTGCATGCATGAAGCCTTCCTGGTTACCCTCTGCAATACCACAGAAGAATATAAAATAAAATATTTTTCAATAAATAAAACTGAATGATTTTTATTAGCAAGTATGTACTATCGAAAGAACTAGAATTTCTTTGTTTGAGAATGAGTAAAGGATTGAAAATATAAATACTTAGGTGAATGCAAAAACATTGGACACACACACACACACACACACACACACACACACACACACACACACACACACACATACACAGGCATGTACTGACCCAGACAGAAATCAGGAGGAAGGTGGGGGAAAAGGGAGAAAGAGAGGGAGAGACAGAAAGACGGAAAGAGAGCGGGAGGGGGAGAAAAGGGGAAGGAGAGAATATAAGCCAGGTTTGATACAGAAATTAGGAGGGAGAGGAAAAGGGATTTTCTGTGAGTTTGAGGACATCCTGATCTACAGAATGAGTCCAGAACATCCAGGATTGTTATACAGAGAAACCCTGTCTTGGAAAACATATATACAAATATACATACACACTCACACACACGCATGCAAGCACATGTTACTGAATGGAACCTGGGCCCTTGACAGTTAGGCAAGCTCTCTGTTTTCAAAGTGTACTTTTAATCTCTTTTAATGCCTTTAAACTGTCTACTAGAAGCACTTAAATGAGGTGAATGGACACAACCAAAATTCTATTTAATTATAATACCTGTCCCTGGTTACTTTGAACCTGATTACCAGTAACATTAGCATAACCCAGACACAGTCATTCTACAATGGATAACCCAGCATGAAAAGAAAAGGCACAGGCAAGCAGGTGGTTAAATAACATTTAATGGGTGACCACCTTACATGGGTAAGAAATCAACAATCAGAAGGAGCCTAAAGCCTTGTCAGTCACCTCCCTAGAGCCAAAAAACCAAAAAACAAAAAAAACATTTCACAAAGTCTGAGTAGAGTTACAACTATGTACTAAGTACATCTAGGGGAGCCATAACCTTGGATGATGAAACTCAGCTAACTACTAAACACAAAATTATAGGACACACACTCTCCACGGTCCAGCAGGAAGAACAACTAGGAATAAACACTGGCCTTTCTCTGCCCTTCAGTGTGATCATCTGAAAATTCTTGATGTTTGTTCAAGTGGACTAGAGGCAAAAGAGCCCTCAAAATGCAGCCCCAGAAGGGTCAAAGTTCCTTCTGGAATGAGTGTCCAAAGATAAGTGGAGATGGCCACTTCTTCTACAATGAAGAGAAACCAAGAGAGTAAGGTTCTTACCCTTGGGTTTTGTGGGTTGGTTGTTAAATATTAATCCAGTAATGGGCTTGGATTTTAGCAGCAGCCACTCAGTTTGAAGCACAGAAAGAAGACTCTTGGCCTCACATAACTAAACATGGATGGTCTAAGTGCGGATATATTCCATGTGGAATCATGCAAAATTTGACTTTAACACCTAGTATATGGCATCACCAAGGAAACAAGCTTAGAAAAATAGAAATGATTTGCCTAAGGTTATATCATTCATTATTGTAATGAGACAGGATTGTAATCTGGCCAGCATTTCTTCCATCCCAACTTCAAACAAAATATAGGGGCGTTTATCCCATTATCAAAGGAATGGTTCCCTACAACCAGGTTTTAGTGCAATCTGCTCTTCCTAGTGCTTTATTCAAGGATCAAGAGAGTTGAAACAAGACTTTTCTTTCCAAATGTGAAGAACACATACAACTTCAAATACATCTCAGTTCATCAAACTCACTGAGGTAACCATGAGGAACCAGCACGAATTGTTTGTCAATAGAAAACACGGAAAAACATACAAAGCATGAGTTGTTTGAGTTGAACAAAGACCACATAGAGTATGTTATATTATCCCCATTTCACAGATGAGAAAAAAATCAAAGCAACAAAAGAAGAAGTCTGGCCTTGTGGCTTGTTATTAGGTCCAGGACATGGTTGAGAGATGAGCCCTGTGATCAAGACCCTGTGCCGTTAACTTTAACCATTCTATCACCTTGGGGATAACTGAGCTAAAGCCAAGGTTGACCTTGGTTGCTAGTGATATATTAGCAATGAGCTGACGGAGTGGAAACCAATTCATAATTTATCTCTGGGGTATATGTGAAGGAGGGGGTGGCTTCTTCTATCCTGCCCCTGCCAACTGAACCCTTTAGCCGCATTGGGGAATTGTGTTGGAAGAAAAATGGTATGTCTGTGAATACTACATTATCTTCTAGTCCACTAAATTGATTTTTATTTTCAGAGATAAAATATTTCCAGGAGTGCTGTCTGCCTTGGCAGGATGCCAGGGATGATTGAACTTTCCCATCCACCCTTTTGGGTGAGTCCGAGCCTTCTGGTTTCAGCCTCTCCTGGGCAAAGCCTGTTGCTAGGGAAAGAGCATAGAGCTCTTTGCTTCCATTAGAGCTCATGTTTGGAATTCAAGGATACGGCTCATTCCACTTGTTTCCTAAACCTCTGAGTAGACAAGAAATAGTGTAATAGGAAGAGTGGATTATCTGACATCGTCAGACGAGAAAAACAAAGTCATTTACAAAACCATTAAACATGGCATTGGTGTCCAACACTTATTGATC
Source organism: Rattus rattus (assembly GCF_011064425.1). Classification (NCBI taxonomy): domain Eukaryota; kingdom Metazoa; phylum Chordata; class Mammalia; order Rodentia; family Muridae; genus Rattus; species Rattus rattus. The sequence continues at coordinate 14,200,056 of NC_046162.1, read as the reverse complement.
CTCTCTTGTGTTTCCTTGTGTGTTTGTGTGTGCGCGCACACACACACACACACACACACACACACGCACACTCAGGCAGTTTCACCTGTCTATCTTCCTCTATCCCTCTCCACCTAATTTTCTGAGAGAGAGTCTCTCACTGACCCTGAAGCTCACTCTCTCTCTGCTATACCAGCTATCCAGTAAGCCTGGGTTGTACCTGTCTCTGCTCCTGAGCTGGGCTCAACTTACTTATTGCTTCTTGTTCTGCATTCTAGGATCCAAGTTCAGATGCTCACACTTACGTAAAAAAGGTCTTAACACACTGAACTATCTTCCTAACCCTACTTTCAAAACGTCTCACCACACCAAGACTAACACCAAATGCATTCCATGGCCAATCTTATTCTTTCCAACAAAGTGGTAGAATTATGAACCACCTAGTCATACCGCGTAGATAAGTGGTAGAATTGACTCTAGTGATGGTTTGACTTGAAAAATCACGTGTCATGCATCTTGGTATTGGAATCACTTAGAGTAATTTTAAAATACTCAGTACCTAAACCCAATGCTCGCATGCCTAATAGAATACAACTGAGAAATCCGTGGATGTCAGGGTTTAAATTCTCTAAATGATGCTGATCCATAGTCATGAAGACCACAGCACTAAAGCCTTGAGGATACATCATCTCATCTCATCACAGCAGAGTTCACTGTGAAGAGGACCAATGGTGCTCTTATACCTGTCTTGAGACCTTGCCCCACATGTGAATATATATATATATATATATATATATATATATATATATATATCTCCACCAAAACTAGATAAGATTGATGAAGCTAAAAAGTGCATGCTGAAAGGGACTAGATATAGATCTCTCCTGAGAGACACATCTAGAGCATGTCCAATCTAGAGGTCAATGCTAGCAGCAAACCACTGAACTGAGAACAGGACCCCCTTTGGGGGAATTAGAGGAAGTATTGAAAGAGCTGAAGGGACTTGCAACCCCATAAGAGCAACAATGCCAACCAACCAGAGGTTCCAGGGACTAAACCACTACGCAAAGACTATACCTGGACTGACCCGGGGCTCCAACTGCATATGTAGCAGTGAATAGCCTTGTTTGGGCACCAGTGAAAGGAGAAGTCCTTGGTCCTGCCAAGATTGGAACTCCAGTGCAGGGGAATGTTGGGGGTGGGGGGTAAGGGGCGTGGATGGGGTGAAAACCCTTATGGGGGAGGGGGAAGGAATGGTGGCTTATGGACAGAAAACCGGGAAAGAGAATAACATTTGAAATGTAAATAAAGAAATATTTCTAATAATTAAAAAAAAGAATAGGAATGAAGTTGTGTCTGGCAGCCAAGATCTAAGCTCTCTTCAAAATTCCAGTGAATTCATGTTTGGTCTCGGGTGCTTCATAATATAATTTATTTTTTCTCCAATCCAAGTGGCCAATGTGGAGAAGTTCCACCACTGATAAAATACAACAGAGCGCCACCATCTCAAGCCCCAGAGCCTGTTTTCATTAATAGAATGAGCAGAGACCTCCAGAAAACTCACCATCACTTCCATCCAAAACTACTGCGACTCTTCAAAGGAAAGCAGAATCGTCATATCTGTTATGGTGGTGAGGCCTTGTTTCCTGTGGGGCAGCAGAATGGCAACCACCTGGCTTCAATCGGCTAAGAGGGATAAGTTGACTTCATTATCAAAGGGCAGTTGAGAAAAGTGACAGATCTGTATATCATGATGAGTTATGTTCTAATCAACAAGATAACTCACTGCCCATGTTTATAGCCTGCACGGTGCTCAAAGAATTTTAGTTCATAGAAAGCATACCTTAACTGAAGCACATTTAAAACTAAATAAAAAAAATCTAAACAACAAGGGAAAGATTTATTTACCCCTCAGCTTGGGACATGTTACATCTCCAGGAAGATACATGGATGGTGTGGATTGATATGATAGATAGATAGATAGGATAGATGGATGGATGGATGGATGGATGGATGGATGGGATGGATGGATGGATGGATGGATGGATGGATGGATGGATGGATGGATAGATGGATGGATGGATGGATGGATGGATGGATGGATGGATGGATGATGAATGAATGATAGATGGATGATGGATGGATGGATGATGGATGGATGATAATGATGGATGGATGGATGATGGATGGATGATAGATGGATGGATGGGATGGATGGATGGATGATGGATGATGGATAGATAGATGGATGATGGATGATGGATGGATGGATAGGATGATAGATGGATGGATGGATGGATGGATGGATGATAGATGGATGGATGATAGATGGATGGATGGATAGATAGATAGATGGATGATAGATAGATGATAGATAGATAGATAGATAGATAGATGATAGATAGATGGATGGATAGATAGATAGATGGATGATAGATGATAGATAGATAAATAGATAGATAGATAGATAGATAGATAGATAGATAGATAGATAGATAGAGGCTTAGTAATAATATAGTTGATATAAAAATATAACACTGTAAGAAAGCAAAAATAATTATGTAATTAGCTATTCCACCATTCCAAACTATATGTTCTTTCACAAGAAAGGAAATATTAGGGCTGGAAAGATGACTCAGCAGTTAAAACTGTTTACATATCTTATAGCTGACTTGAATGTCGTACCCAGCAATCACACTGAGGGGTTGCACAATCACCTATAAAACCCCCAAAGCTCTCTTCTGGCCTCTTAGAGTATCTGCATTCACCTGCACATACCCACAGACACATTCACACATACATAATTACAAATAGTGAAATAAATCTTTAAGAAATGAGCAAGAACATGTTATCAATTTATAAACCATAAAATATAGTTTATAACCATGTGTCAATTATCACAAAAATTTTCATCAAAATTATCAATTGTCAGCAAAACCTTCAAATCTTTCTTTGTGTATCTTAACCTTTAGTGAATCCTAGAACTGTAAAATAGCCTTGGCCTCCAGTTTGTGATTACTGTGTCTTTGACATTTTTTAATTCTTATTGAGTTGCTTATTCAATTTACTTTTTGAGTCAAATAACCTCATGTGAATTACTTTCTCCTTGTACTGAACACCTATCTGTGTGATCTGTGTGTTCAAACATGTTATTTATGTATGTTCACATCTGAGTCATGTCTGTTTCACACATTAACCATCTACCCAGCATTCCCTGTCCCAGGTGTTTCTGCCATTTTTAATGTGTACTTCTAAAAACAGTAGGTTTGCAATGTTAATGTATCTATCCCAAAAGTGGAATGGCTTTTACCTATGCCCCATATTTCTTTACCTGTGTCAAATGCCCTTTGTAGTCTACATCACCACAAATTCTTATACTCCCGGCAGCAGTTGGGCATGGGTATCTGGTCCTTCTATTGAAGTTTACTTCAACGAGACTGATCTATATAACTATTTTACTGTCTTTTGCTTTTATGTTACTCTCTCTACCAACACCTATAAGCATCATGGGTTCTTGTCTCATTGGTTATTTAGTCTTTCTCTTTCCTGGGAGCTGATACACGGAACCTGTCCATTATATGTCCTGTGGTGTTTATTAAATGTTCTCTTAGTGACTACTACTGGATTATTGGCTGAGTTTTGGATGTCAGATTTGAATCTTGATGAACTTTTTTTTAACTTGGGACATAAATTTACCAATTAATGGCTCTGGTTTTTATGAGTAGATTAAGGAATTCTGATTACCCATATGTTATGAAGACTTTTGTCTGTATTTTTCATTTGTAGCGTTTAATGGTTGTCCTTTTATATGTAAACATTTAACGGCAGGAATATATTCTCGTTCTTTCTTGTTGCCTCTCCTTTTTTCCCTTCTTTCTCTTTCCTCTTTTTCTTTGTCTCTCCTCTTCTTTATCTTCTCCTTTTCCCCATGTCCTCTTTTTCTCCTCACTCCCACCCTGTACCTCCTGCTTTCTTCCCCTGCCTCACTCACAGTTTTTCCTATCCCTCTCCTTCTCCCATCTCTCTCTCCCTGTCTTTTTTCCCTCATCCCCCTCTCTTATGCCCCTCCATCTCTCCCTCTGTCTTCTCTACTTCTCTCCTACCTCCCTTTCTCAGTCAGACTCTTGTCCTAATACATTTCTTAAACTTCCTGTCATAAGAATCCACAATTGTATTGTGTCACAGATGGACTTTTCATATATATGCAGATATTACTTCATAAGCACTTTTTATGAAAATTTATAACTCCTTTTTAATCCCTATATAAATGCATACAAGTGATATTGATTATTTTGACTATATAGTTCTATATTAAATCTAGTATACAAATATTTACCTTTTGATTTTCTCTAGAAATATTTTTAGTTACTTTTAGCTCCTTTGTTCATTAAAAGAACCTCTCCTTAACCCTTGCTTGTTACTTAGCCTCTCTGGGTCTATCAACTGTAGCAGTAATATCCTTTATTTTACAGCAAATATCTACTTATAAGGGAGTACATAACATGTGTGTCTTTCTGGGACTGGGTTACCTCATTCAGGATGTTTTTCTAGTTCCACCTATTTGCCAGCAAATTTTATGATGATCATTTTTTAAACAACTGAGTAATACTCCATTTTGTGACTGTACCAAATTTTTAGACCATTCTTTAATGGAGGGCCATCTAGATTGTTCCAGTTCCTGGCTGTTATAAATACAGCTGTTATGAACATAGTTGAGCTAGTGTCCTTGTTTTAGAATGGAACTTCCTTTGGGTATATGACCATGAGTAGTATGGATGGGTCTTTAGGTAGATTGATCACCAATTTCCTGAATAACCACCATCTTGATTTCCAAAGTGGTTGTACAAGTTTTCATTCCCACCAGTAATGGAGGAGTGCTACACCCTTGCCAACTTGAGCTCAAGGAGTCCTGCAAAGAAGGGTGAGGAAGGATTGGAGGAGCCAGAGAGATCAAGAACCAGAGGAACACAACCCACTGAATCAACTGACAAGGACCCAAATGGCTCAAATTGGTCAGGAAGCCTGTCTGGGTCTCACCTTGGTCCTCTGCATATGTTATGTTTGTGTAGCTCAATGTTCTGGGTGATTCCTAACAGTGGGAGTAATGCCTGTCTGACATTTTTGCCTGTCTTTGGGAACCTTTTTTTCCTTCTGTATTCCCTAGTTCAACCTAATGGGAGAATATGTGCCTGGTCATATTGTAGCTTGCTATGCTATATTTGGCTGATGTCCCTGGAAGACCTGCTCTTTTCTGAGGGAGGTGAAAAGGTGATTGATCCAGAGGAAAAGAAGAGGTGGGAAGGAGGGAGGGGGGAGGAGAAACTATAGTCAGTGTGTAATATATGAAAGAACAATAAATGAAAAGAAAAAAGAACCTCTCTAGCTCCTTCTATCTTCTCTTTCCCCATTTCCATCTTCCTCTCCCTCTCCCTCTCCCTCTCCCTCTCCCTCTCCCTGTTTCAGTGGTGGCTCTGAAAATGTTATAGCCGTGCTTCAAGAAATTGGAAGTTTATCTCTACTTTGAAATCATAACTGAAGACTATACATAATTTCCTAGAGACTCATCCCAGCATCAGCTGAGTCATGAGGCCAGGTAATGCTAGAACTTCTGTACAATTCACTCTCTCCCCCATTTTACAGGAGCCTATTGGATCAGCCACTGTGCTAGCTACAAGAAAATTAACTCAGTACAATTCTAAGTTGTATTCCCACAAAAGGAAAGATACAAGTCAATAGTCATGCAAATAAGCACTTTAAACTTGCATCGCTCCATTTTAAACTGGAATAGTTCAGAGTTGAGGGTATGTGACCAGGAAGGTAAGTTTTTTCCCTCACTGGGCCTTAGAAACTGTTAGGGAATCTGTATATGTGAGGTGGGACAGAGTGAACAAACATGGTGCTGGGAGAGGCACATCATTTCCTGTATTTAAAACCCAAACATATGAAAAAAAATGAGTATGGAATTTCAAAGGATGATAACCAGATTCTGATGGGGACGTGTATATGGGAAAGCATCTAGACTGTGTGGAAAAACAGCAATTGTGCACCTAAAATCAACTCTGTAATCCCCAAATTTTCATTTGTGTGTAAGAGTATTCCTAACTCCCAAACAGAGCATGGAATACTCAGAAATAGTAAGGATGCAATCTTAGTCCCAAGACCTTGCTGCTGAGTAACCGAACATTTAAACATTTCCCTTTCTTTTTTCCCCTTTAGACACAGTTTCACCTCATTCCCAAGGCTTATCTATTTCTTCTTATCCACCCAGACTATGCTATCCCCTGAACTGAGGGGTTTCAACTTGGGTAGAAGAGCTATTTGGTAGTTAATGAGGTAGATAATAGGGGTTTCCCATGTATCATAATTTTCTTTTGGAAATGGGGTTTCACTGAAGCTCAAGCTATTCTGGATCTTATTCCATACTCCAGGCTGGCCTTCACCTTGTGACCTGCCTGCTTCAGCCTAAATGCTGGATGACAGTACTGCACAACCATGACTAGCTCATACATGCTCCCTCTATTACATGCCTTCTTAGTATATGATACAGTGTTTTAGTAGAACTGGCATCAATATGCCTTTCTCTCCAGTCTGAACTGATAGGTGAACTTCCGTAGTACTTCATCAACTGGTACGGTAGGCAGAAAGGAAGAAGTTAATCTATCAGCAAGCCAGCCAATATAACCTCTAGGGTTCTGCTGTGTGGTGCAGTATGTGATATCTAGGTGGATGCCACAATGGCTTTAGTCCTTGGATTTGAGCTTTCAGTTATATTCTGTAAGCTATCTTGGGGTCAGAAAACCATTCTAGTTGTCTCTCACATATTTTCAGATGAGATATTTTAAATGGATTGGTGTGTGTGTGTGTGTGTGTGTGTGTGTGTGTGTGTACGTTTGTGCAAGTACAAATGCACTCATACACACACAAATGCATGTAATAGACTATGGAGATCAGCTTTAGGTCTCTTTGTCAGTAACCAGTTGTGTTTTGAGAAAGGATCTCTCAAAGGGGCTGATTGGCAGAATGATGTCAGCTGAGAAGAGAAGGAAGAGGAGAAGGAGAAGGAGGAAGAGGAGGAGGAAGGGGAGGAGGGGGAGGAGGAGGAAGGGGAGGAGGGGGAGGAGGAAGAGGAGGAAAAAGATTCTCATCTGAAAGGCCTAGAAAGTATTTTCAACAAAACCATAGTAGAAAGACATGCCTATAAATATACAAGAAGCTTACAGAACACCAAAAAGATTAGACCAAAAGAGAAAATCCTTCTGCACATAATAATCAAAATACTAAATATACAGAACAAAGAAAGAATATTAAAAGTTCAAGGGAAAAGGGTCAAGTAACATATAAAGACAGACCTATTAGAATTGCATATGACTTTTCAACAGAGATTCTAAAAGTCAGAAGAGCATGGAAAGATGTCCTGCAGTCTTTAAGAGACCACAAATGTCAGTCCAGACTACTATATCCAGCAAAACTTTCAATCACCATAGATGGAGAAAGCAAAATATTGCATGACAGAACCAAATGTAAACAATATTTATACACAAACCTAACCCTACAAAAGGTACCAGAAAGAAAACTCCAACTCAGTGACATTAACTACACCCAAGAAAAAACACAGTAAATAAATAATTCCACACCAGCAAAACCAAATGAATGGGAGCACAGGCACACACAAATGCAAACACACACACACACACACACACACACATTAATACCAACAACATCAAAGCAACAGGAATTAACAATCATTGGTGTTTAATATCTCTCAAATCAATAAACCCAATTCCCCAATGAAAGACACAAGCTAACAGAATGGATGCAAAAACAGGATCCATCATTCTGCTACAAAAACACACCACAGCATTAAAGATGACATTTCCTTCAGAGCAATAGGCTGGCAAAAGATTTTCCAAGCAAACAGACCAAAGAAGCAAGCCGGAGTAGCAATTGCAATATTTAAGAAAATATTTTCAGGCAAGATGAATCAAAAGAGATGGAGAATCACACTTCATACTAATCAAAGGAAAAATCCACCAAGAAGAGCTCTACATTCTGAATTACTACGTCTCAAATTCAAGGGCATGTACCTTTGTAAAAGAAGCATTGCTGAACCTTAAATCACACATTGAACCACACAATAGTGAGACTTCAACAGCGCACTCTCATGAGTGGATAGGTCATCCAAACAGAAACTGAGCTAATAGATGTTGTGAATCAAATAAACCTAACATATATCTACAGAATATTTCCATCAAACACAAAAGAATATAACTTCTTAGCACCTCATAGGACATTCTCCAAAACTGACCATACACTTGGTCACAAAGCAAGCCTCAACAGATGCGAGAAAATTGAAATAGCTCCCTCTACCCTTTCAGATGACCATAGATGATTACAGCTTGTCTTTGAAAATAACAGAAACAACAGAAAGCCTAAAACTTATTGAAACTGGAAAAACTCTCTAGTCAATAACAGCCAAGTCAAAGAAGAAATAAAAACAGAAATTAAAGACTTTCTAGAATTCAATAAAAATGAATGTATAACAAAGTTATGGGACACAATGAAAGCAGTACTAAGAGGAAATTTCATGGCACTAAGTCCTCCATAAAGAAATTACTGAGGTCTCATACTAGTGACCTAACAGATCTCCTGCAAACTCTAGAACAGAAAGAAGTAAACACACGCAACAGGAGTAGAAAACAGGAAATTATCAAATTGAATAATCAAGGATGAAGTCAATAAAATAAAAACAAAGGGAAGAATATAAAGAATGGATGAAGCAAGGAGTAGTTTCTTTTAGAAAAATCAACAAGAGAGACAAACCCTTGGCCAAACTAAATAAAAGGCAGAGAGACAGACTCCAAACTAACAGAACCAGCAAATAAAATCAGATTCTTTGGGAGGAAACCCAAAGAATCATTAGGTCCTACTTCAAAAATCCACTTTTCCATAAAGTTGGAAAACATAATGAAATGGACAATCTTCTAGATTGATACCACTTACAAAAGTTGAATTAAGATCAGGTAAACAATCTGATAGGCCCAAGATCTCTAAGGTAATAGAAAGAATCATTAAAAGTCCCACAACGAAAAAAAAAGCCCAGAACCAAATGGTTTTTAGTGAAGGAATTCTACCATATCTTCAAAAAGAAAATAATGCCAACATTCCTAAACTATGCTACAAAATAGAAACATAAAAAATACTGCCAAATTCATTTTAGGAGACCACAGTCACACTGATACATAAACCACACAAAAACTCAAACATGAAAGAGAATTTCAGACAAATCTCCCTTATGAACATTGATGCAAAATACTCAAAATACTCACAAACTGAATCCAAGAATGCATCAAAAACTTCATCCACCATGATCAAGCAGACTTCATTCCAGGGATGCCTGGGGGCAGGGGGTTCATTTAACATATTAAATGCCATCAATATCATCTACCATATAAACAAATGGAAGAAAAAAATAACCATGATCATATTTGATGCTCAAAAGGTGTTTGACAAAATCTAACACCCTCTTCATGTTAAAAATCTTGGAGAGATCAGGCGTACAAGGCACAATCTAAACATAATAAAAATAATGTACAGCAAGCCAATAGCCGACATCAAATGAAATAGAAAGAAACTTAAAGCAGTTCTACTAAAATCAATGATGAGAAAAGGCTGTCCAATTTCTCCCTATCTCTTCAGCATAGTGCCTGAAGTTTTAGCTAGAACAGTAGAAGAACTAAAGGAGATCAAATTGGAAAGGAAGAAGTCAAAGTATTACTATTTGCAGATGATATGATAGTATTCATAAACAAACCCAAAAATTCTACCAGAGAACTCCTTCAGCTGATAAATAACTTCAGCAAAGTGGTTAGATATAAAATGCACTCAAAGAAACCAGTACCCCTCCTTTTACTAATGAAAAACAGATTGAGGAAGAAATTAGGTAAACACCCTTTGCAATAGCCACAAATAATACAAAATGTCTTGGTGTAACTCTAACCAAGCAAGCGAAAGATCTGTGTGCCAAGAATGTCAAGTCTTTAAAGAAGATATCAGAAAGGGCCTTTGATAAAATCTCACACCCCTTAATGTTAAAAGTCTTGGAGAGATCAGGGATACATACCTAAACACAATAAAAGCAATTGACAAAGCATTAATAAAGAAGCAGGAGTAGAAGAGGGGGGAAAGAAGAGAAGGAGGAAGAGGAGGCCGTGCATAGGTATGCTTCCCTCAGCTACTCAGCCTATGTCTCTCTTTGGGATCAGCTGGAAGGTACACTGAGTCATTCACTCTGGTGTTAGAGGGCTTTAGGCCTCAGCTCAGATTCATATCTGGGTCTACTGCCCAACCAGGAACATACCAGATACTCAAAAATATCCTCAAATATACCACCCTCCTAAAATTTTCATAAATATATTTTAAGAAGATAGTTCTGGACCTATCACCATTTAGTATCTGAGTGACACTCATGTGCCCATCTGTGAAATGGACATGCAGATGTTAATGTTAGAAAATGTCTGCCCAGCGAATCATTCAATACCTAGAGGAGTTCCCTCACCAGTGAAACATTAGTGCAAATGGAATTATTAAAGAAAGAATTTTTCCAAAAGTCATAAGCTGTACACCCATGGGACTGTGCTAAATACTGCAGGGGAATGTAAATTGGGGAAGTGAATTCTGTCTGGGTAGGTGTTGTATTAATAATAATAAATGATCATTCTAGATGGCTAGATTTAGGATAATTATTTTAATTGTATGTTTCACCATCTGGATGACAGTCGTGGATGTTTAAACAAGTTTTCAATTAGTATTTCGAGGGAGTGCCAAGAAAATCACCAGGTATTAAATTCCTTTTCCTTCTTTCATAATAATTTTATTATTTTTTTGTTTTGCTTCTTAATTTTAGGTTTTAATAAAACCTGAACCTCTGGACAAGCGGACAGCTGCTGAGCCAGTGATGATGGCTTGGATCAAACCCTGGCTCTCACTGGGGTAGGTCACAATGTGACTTCACAGCCTGGTTTCTGTGGTTCTATGGAGAGATGCAGTGGGTGTGGTCTCCGTGGGCGTGGTCTCAGTGGGCGTGGTCTCAGTATCACAAGCCACACAACACTCTTGGCACAGCCCACACTGCCAAGAAGGTCTTTGTCAATCTACTCACATCCAGTGGCAAGAACGTCAATTTTGAGGGCACTACAATGCTGTTCTGGGCATTGTGTGTAGCGGTGCTTTTGTAGCAAACCTAGATGACACAGATTATTCACTCAGTTTCAAAGAAGTATATGTAAGTCAAGTTTTACGATGTGTTTTATGTCACTGGACATCAGGCGATATCACATTGGATACAGCAACAGTGACCACTAGTGTCTCTTTCTCTTACTGGTGGGTGGAGTTTTCAACTACCATAAGAGATCTTCCAGGAACACTTACTGAGAATCTGTGTAAAAACAGACAAGCGTGCTGGCAGGATGGCTCAGTGGGTAGTGGTGCTGGCCACTAACCTTGACAACCTAAATTTGAACCTCAGCACCCTCGTGGAGAATGGAGAGAGCTTATTCCTGCAGGTTGCCCTCCGACCTCCCTCCATCCATGGGCTGTGGCATGCAGTTACAAATGTATGTGCATGCACACACACAAATAAATAAGTGTACAGAAGAGGAGAGACAGACAAGGAAGGACATCACGCTCTCAGTCACGGATGCCCTGTGAAGCCCAGCTTAGCTTTCCTTAGCTTAGCCCCCACGGTTTAGTTTACGCTGTTTCCTTTTGGAAACATTGGAGGTAAGCTACACCCGCTGTCTCCTTCAAAGGGATTTCTCAGGCCAAAGGTGCTACCTCCAACTCTGTCTCCTGTGTTGCAAAGGATAGGGAGAGCCAGGCCAGAAAGGAAAGGTGCGTTCCGGAAATGCAAAGCAAACAGGAGCGTTTCCTCAGCCTTTCCTTCCTTGGGGGCACAACAGGAGCCATTCCATTCACGAGCATCAGGTAAAAAGCAATGATCAACTTCTGAGATGTGGCCAATAAAGATATTTCAAAATGCTTGGAGAAGATTCTCTGTGAGGATAGGACCTGGGTGGGAAACACAGAGCTGAGCCTCTGCACATTGCGGAAGGGAAGATGGCAGCTGGGATTCTCTCTCTCTCTCTCTCTCTCTCTCTCTCTCTCTCTCTCTCTCTCTCTCTCTCTCTCTCTCTCTCGATACGGAGTGATTTGCAATCTGAAAGTGAAGTTGGCCTGGAAAGAGAGAGGGAGAGAGAGAGAGATAACAAGGCAAAAAATATTCAATTTGAAGTTGCCTTCAAGGAAAAAATGTCACCCGGAAAATGATTTTATCAGGTTTGAAATGCAAATGTAATACAATCTCTGACATATTTGGATTGGTAAAATAATATATTTCAGGATTGGGTGAAGAGAGGGCTTCCGTGCAGAGGAAACTGCACCACTGGGCAGAGCCAGGAAATAGAATCCTTCACTGGAAACAAAGAGAATTCCTGGTGTTCGGCCATCACTATGGAGAAAGACGCCTGAGGTTAGCCAAGGTTCTCCTTTCAACACCTCCCTGCCTTCTATCCCGGGAGACAATAGAGAGGATGGTAAGAAAGGAGCATCTTCCTCACTTCTGTGACCTTCCCCCACCCCCACCTCCACACCCAAACAGATGAGGCTGGGTTTCTTCTGCCAGCCCACTCTGCAGTGGGCTTCTGTGTTGTCACGTGTGTACAAACTGACTTTGAACTTCGTCTTTGCTCTGATAGAGTCTATTGCATTAGAAATGGAAACCGACAGAGGCCGGTAAGATTCTCCTTCTTCATTTTTCAAATAGGGGGCCAATAAGAGCTATGAAGTTATGGATAAATTTTAAAAATGCATTTTGTGTATGTGTGTGTCTGTCAGTCTGTCTGTTTCTACCTTTCAGGCAGAGCTGGAATTACAAAGACAAGCTGTTGCCACCAGGCTACTGGGGTTCTGAACTCAAGTCCTTGTGTTTGTACAGCAGGCGCTTTATTAACTAAACTCTCTTCCCATCCCTGTCTCTTTATAAGAGAATCTAAAACACATGACTGTCCTCAGTAGGTAAAGCCTCCTGGAGGAGCAGGGGAACGTTCCAATGAGAAATGCAACTTACTGGGAGAAGGTGTCAGGCCCCAGAAAAGAGGCTGCCAGATGCCGTCAGAATATAATTATCCACTCTTAGTTCAGAGCCTCGATCTACTGAAGAGCAAGAGAAAGCCTGAACCGTCTTCTGGGTTGGGTGGGGAGACGCTTGCAGAGAACATTAAAAACGTCAATATCAAATTGATGTCCCCACAGTAAGAAGCCAGGACCCCCAAGCTGGTACTCTTTGCCTCAGTGTCATTGTTGGATTTCCTCCTTCAAGAAGTCTACACCGCTCATCAGTGATGAGAACTTTGCCTCTAAGTAACAGCACAACATGACTCCAGCCCCATTCCACCCTAGGTTACCTTGCTTCTAATTTGACTTTTTTTAAAAATAGTGCTGGGGTTGAACCCAGGGCTTCAAACAAATGCTGCATGCCCTCTACCACTGAGCTGTACCCTCAGTCCTCTTGCATTTGATTGTCCTACGAGGCCTTACTGAATTGAGCAGAGTGGCATTGAACACATTCTATAGCACAGGAGGTCTGCAATATATGATCCCCCTGCCTCAGTCTCATAAGTAACTTGGATTGCAAACCTGTGCACCAAGCTTGCTGTGAAACTTTAAATTTAATAGAAATAGATGTTATAATGCTAAAAGATACCTTATATCATTAGCATAAATGTGAAACAAATAGCGTCCGCTGAAACTAGAAATATAGTGTAAAAAAATAAGAAAAAGTATTGCTAAGCTAATGTATTTATATGTGTATGAGTACACAGCCACGGTATGCCATAATACGTCTAAGTTTTCAAGTCTGGGGCCTGCTGTCTCCTGACCAAAAGAGAATAGGAAGGATTAAAGTGAGTGCTGGAGACATAGCTATAATACGGTGCTTACGCAATATGTGCAAGGCTCTGAGTTCAATACTCTGGGACTCTGTGGAGGGAAGAAAAAAGAGACAGGAGAGAGGGTTAGGAGGATTTCTGGGGATACAGTTTGGTGGTAGTTCTCTTTCTTGTCCTGTTAGTGCCTCTTGGATCAATACACAGCTATGAAAGGGCAGAAGAGAAGGAAGGAAGGGGGGGAGGGAGGGGGAGAGGAGGGAGGGGAGGGAGGGAGGGAGGGAGAGAGGGGAGGAGGGAGGGAGACACAGAAAGCGTTAGAAAGAGTGTTAAATGAAGAAAATGCCCAGATATCTGAATATTTGGAAAGAGGACAGAGCTATGGAAGAGGCAACTTTCACTCAGTAAGAATGATCCAGCATGGGCTGGAGCTTCGCAGCCCATGGACACATGTGTACTGATGTGTCCCATACCTCAGCAGACATACATTTGGCTCTCTGGTGGTGAATCACATAAGAAACTGGGACCATCAAGTCCAAGACAGTCGTGAGTGGGAGAGGGGCCAGGAGGGCTGCTGTCAGTCACCCAGTACCCATCTGCCTCGGGGCCATAATGGTTCTATGATGTCAGGTTATACTTGAAACTACGCACTTGGTCCTCCCATCTCCAGTTCTGTCCCTGAGGCTTCTGGGCTACTCCACGGGACTGCTTTTCCATGCTGCATATTTTCTGTGCACCACAACTAAAGCTCCCTGGTTTCAGGGATGAGAGCAAGAGGGACTGTCTGTGGCTTGGCTGGCAGAGGGACTGTCTGTGGCTTGGCTGGCAGACAAACCCAGCTGCGAGGCTCTGCTGACAGCTCCCCATTCCTCAGCATCACCTTGGAGCTTGTAAAACCTGCATTGTTTAATTTTCCTCTTGACACAGTAATGATTTTCTACTGATTGAGTAGGAACCTGTGCCAACATGTGCCCTACGTCGTCGACAAGGAGGAACTCTCGGTGCCAGGACCCAGACGGGAAGCAGCGTTTTCCCCACTTCACAAAGCAAGACTGCTTGAGAACCTGGCGACTCTCTCTTGGACATAAAGGAATTGTGTAATGCTTTCTGGAGAGACACAACATAACATGTTTCCTCCTCCCCACTCCCCAGATAGGGAACCCAGGAGAGATCAAAGTAAGATGGCACCGAAGACCAAAGGCTAAACCAATGAGTATTGAGATTACTAACAGGAGTCATGGTGAGGGTTTACTTACAGGGACAAAAATAATTCGAAAGCAGCTGTGTCATCCCACTCTAAAGGGTGTGATGAGTCACAAAAGCTGTATCACCAGAGTCCCCGCCCCCATCCTCCGCCCACTTCCTTTGTAACAGCACCGCTGTAAAACCCAATGCAGCTGGGAGGCAGGAGGCAACAGTGTGTGGAAACCTCAGAGGAGGCTCCGGTTCCCACCTTTGTTCTAGCAGGCCTCGTTACCGTGGACCTCGTTCGCGGTAGCTATATTACTCAGTTCATTTCACGGCGTGGCTCTGAGGAAGGACTTCTAAAAGTCAGCGGCTCTCTGCTTTCTGAAAGCCAATAGTCATGTTTCACCAGAAGGAAATAGCTTCACTAAAGCAAGCTGTCCTTGCTACTAATCCCAGGCTGGCTTCCCTATCAACAGCCCGGTGCCCACCTCCCGTTCCATGAGGCTTGTTGCCCTATGTCTGATAGTTATTCCTTGGAAATATGATTCAGTTCCCCAGCTCTGCCCAATTTTTGGCCAGCCTCTGAAAACGTGTGATAAGAATATATAAGAATTAGGTTTTAAGGGAGAAATCAAAGAAGAGCATTTACATGACCCCCAACAGCTGCAGCAAGCTTTGTGTGTTGCTAGAGAGGTGGCCTACAAAACCAGAAGCACAATGACCAGATTATATGCTTTGGTCAGGAGCTTTTATGGTTAAGAAGCCGGAAGGGGGGGACGGGGTTTCCTTTCAGACAGAATGGGAACGTGTTTTTGACCTGTACGGTCAGCTGTCCCTTTCTGCAACTACTGAGTTCAAGGGCTTTGCTTCTGCACATAGCTGCTAAGGTTGTCTTCCTGGAACTTTGTGTCCAGCTTGGAGCCTTGGCTTTATGATCTGTATCTCAGTTTCCCTCAGCTGCTCTTAGCTTTAATACAGCATTACCATTAAACCCCACCCCTTCCCTCCTTCTCAGGTAAATGGTGTTCTACATTCTGCAGCGCCCCAAACCAGGGCAAAGCTTTCTCAAACAGGCGGGAGCTCATCTTGAGTGGGGACCCTTCATGTTTGGGCCCTGATGCCAGACAGTGAAATTGCCACAATCAGGAGGATTGGCCTTCTCTTTTTGAAACTGTTTTATTGTTGTTGTGGTATTTGTTTTTTAATCTTTCCCCTGACAATATTTCATAATTACATTATTTTTATTGTTTTAGAAATTTGTTTAAGCACATACTATGTTCTGATGAAATCCAATCTTCAACTCCCCCTCTCCAATTCCTCTCTTATCCCACCACCACTTCCCAGCTTGGTTTATCCATGCCAATGACTGAGGTTTATGCCATCTCCATCAATGGGGCCTTAACATCAAGTTCTGAAGAGTATATAGCAGTAATGCCAAAAAGCTTGTAATGTTTGAGGGAGTTTCAGGGACATTGCTGACAAACAATTCAAAGAGAGATGGCCTATACCCTGCACTGGGCTTTTTACTTGATAGTCTGTGGTGCCTGGCAGAGGCTGGACCTCTTTGTTATGGGATAACTCCATTTAAACATACATACATACACACACACACACACACACACACACACACACACGCACACATGTATATATGGGAACACATATATATACACATATATATACACATACACATATATATACATATATATACACACATATACATATATACGTTTGTGTATGTATTATATATGTATGTGAGGTATGTGTATATGTATATATTTTAGGAATCTTTTATGGTAGTAGATTTCCATTTGGCTTTAGCAAATGCCTTGAGCATCTTCAGATCTGTGTGTGTAACTTATAGCTCCCACAAAAGGCAGGGAGCTAGTGTCAGGGGGTTCTAAAGAAGGAGGACTGGCATACAGGTGACATGAAGAGGAAAAGGACAGTAACAGAGCCAGAAGAGGGTGGATGGGAAGGCAGGGAGGAGGACAGTGAGGGGAAGAAAGACTGGCCCTGCCTAAAGACGCTTCCCCTCTTTGCTATGGATAAAAATGACCGCAAGTCTCTTCTCTCCTATACGAATGCCATTCTGCTCTGGGGTTTGACTTGTTCAGATTTCCTTCAGCCCGAGATCTTGGGCCTCCCTCCCCCTTTCCCTCCTTCCCTCCTTCCTCTAAAGAAAGTCAAACTACATATGCTGTTTCCTTCATTGTCATTTTTTTATCCCACTCTCAAAAAGAATGAATATTCTCTGGGCATATGGTCCATCTTTGGTCTATTTCCATCAATCATGAAAGAATATATAGATTAGGATGGTGACTCAGGCAAATGGTAGCTCACTATGCTCTCAGTATGATGTTTGTTTTCCAGATCTTTCCATGTTAGTATGTATAGATTGGTTCTTCCACTTTACCTCCCAGGACTTCTACCATGTGTTTATCAGGACTCTGGCGAACTCCTACGCTGTTCTTTGCTAAAGACGCAGAACATAGTCATCAAGTGAGTGAAAGCAGTAAAGTTGTGTGTCACACCTTGACACCGTGAGTGTTGCCTTTGAGGCTATTCTGGAGCTATGGACATAGGACAATGATGGTGTGTCTGCAGTCTAATGGGAAAAAGAAATAGATGAATTTGCATCTTAGGGGTTACTCTTGCTATGCACGGTACATATGGGAAAGAGGCTCTGAGTAAGACAACAGGCAGCGTTGGGGAACAGGGCTGATCTCAGTGATCTGCAGAAGATGATCTACCGCCTACTTGGAAGAGCAGTGGAATTCGGAGAAACAGCAGTGCCACAGGACAGCACAGCAGTTCTCCCAGGGGCGGCACTGGTGGAGCATGTACTCACACTTGCCTTCCTTCAGAAACTGTGCTTGTCAACCAAAGCAAATCGAACCACATTCTATTAAGAAAGACATCAGGGTGCAGAGAATGATTGTTTAGAGTAAAACATTATCTTTGTACATGCGAGGCAGGAGACTGAGCTACATCCCATACACAGTTCTATTTTTCTTTTATTCTTTTAATTTTTAAACAGATTTCAGTGAATTATTCAAGCTGGCCTTGAACTTGCTTTGTAGTCCAGTTGGGCCCCGATCTTAAGATCATTCTGCCTCACGGTCTAAGTAATTGGGAATCCAGACCTCAGCCACCAAGCTCAGAAATCAACCCTGGTTCGAAGAGGCTTTTACTCTTTGTGTACTGGTGTACCCATCCCTGACTTCAGCGGGCACTGATGATGGCTGAGCTGGACGGTAAGAGTAGGAAATACTAAGATTCGGTTTTGTAGAAGATCAACTTAAGATGGCCGCCACCGACTGCAACTCCGAGACCGCCGAGCAGCTCTGAGGAGCCTGGAGAGACCCATGGAGGATCCAAGCAAAAATGCAATATTGGAAGAAAAGAGAAGGAGCAAAGCCACACACAGCAGAAAATAGCAAAACTACGATATGGGAACGAGGCCACAATAGATAAAGAACATCTTAGCGAATTAGGCCAGTCCTAGAGCCAGCTGCTGCTCTCCCTGCTGGGAGACAGAGAGCACGGAGCAGCAGGGCTGCCCTACTGAGGGCTTCAGTTGATATTCCGTGGCTTGGAGCTCCCCCTCTGAAACGTGGCATTACTGAATAGGGTTCGTCTTCGCCCCACCAGCCAGCCCACAGTGTGGAGCTACTGTTACTGCAAGGGCTAGGAGGAAGGGAGTATGGGGCTTCCAGCACTGCCCATAAGCTAAAAGCACAGTGGTCATACATGACTAGCCACGGGGCATCAGGCACCAATGACAGGGAGTGTTCAGCCTCCAGGAGTGTGCAAGGACCTGCTCTCAATACACTGCCTAGCTTTAAGATCACCCTGGACAGCAGCAAGATATCTGGGACAAGTCTCAGTGATGGTTCACTATTTATGAACAAAACCAATGCTACATTGCAATGAATATTTGCATATAATGCTGTTTGGGGAAAAGATACTGTGTGACACACTGCAGATAACAAGATCACTTCCAGCAAATATACGATGGAGAAGTGGGAAAGATGGGGGAATGGAACGGTGAGTGGTAGTCATAACATAGTTCCAGAAGTTCTCCTTACCAGGCTCCAGCGTCCCCGCTCTACCTTACACAGGCTGCTGAGCCTGTCCATTTCTAGCACTTCTTGGTCTGCGCACCTGCATATTTACTAGACACTCCATCTACTCAGCCGTGCTGTAAGGCGGGCACCAGGCCCATGCCAACCTCCTTCCTTGCTTTCTCCTTCTTGCCCTGACCTTGGGCACACACAGGATGGGCATCTACTGCTTATAGGACGGTACGCTCTGTTGTGCTGGAACCAGCAGCCTGACACTGGGTCAGCACTGGAGGCGTGGATTGTCCGAATCCCTGACTTAATGAGGAAGAAACAGAAACCAATTGTCCCCTGCCCCGAGTTGCTTTTCTATCCAGGAACCTCGGGAAGTAAGTCTGATAGCACAGAGTAGGACAGAGGAATTTCTGTTTTGATTTGTTTCCATTCTTATTTTTCTCATATAATGCTCAATTTGGAATAAAGGACAGAATGCTTTTGGGCTTTGGAACCTGTTCTAGGGATATCTCAGACCTTCTCAATATATACATATACATATATATGTGTAATATAAATATACAAACTTATGTATTTGCTAATATATTATATACACATATCCTCAACACATATTATATATATTATATATTCTCAGTATATATTATATGTGTAATATTATATATGTATAATATAGTATATGCATATATAATCTATATATATTAGACATATATAATATAAATACACACATATATATTTGTCAATATATTAGATACATATATTCTCATTGTATATTATACACATGTTATATATATTCTCTATATATTTTATATGTAATATATTATATATAGATGTATAGAATCTACATCATTATATAGACATATATGTAATATGTAATACAATGATATATACATAAAATATGTATATTATGTAATATTTTATATAAATATAATATGTTTATACTATATATTACATATGTATGTATATAAAGTATATTCTGTTGTCTAAAAACTGAATGCACTGTGGGAGCTTACAATACACTTACCGTCGCTGTGACTAATAAAATGCAGTAGTAATCCCAGCTGCCCCTTTAGAGAACGGATGCTACTCTGTAGGGATGCATCTAAGTACCGTCTCGGTACACACTCCAGCTTGCAGTGCTGCCACCTAAGACGGGAGTTTTTAGCAAAGGGAGATGAGTCAGAAAGAGGTTGTACAGACGTCAAATTCACGTACTTGGAAAACAGGAGGCATGAGGTTTGTACACACATGCTGTGGTTTTGAAGGCCACTATAAATGTTGCTTCTTGGGGCTAGAGAGATGGTTCAGTCAGTAAAATGTTTGACACATGAACACAGACACCTGTGTTGTACCCCTAGCACCTGAGTCCTGATAACTGGAGTGAGCATCTTCGCAGTCACACTTTCTCTCCTGCAAAATGGGCTTGGCAGTGTGCAGGCCTCACAAACAGTTCTTAGAATCAAGTGAGATGACATGTCTGAATTCTTAGTCCTGTGCCTCAACCAGCCTGGGGTGCCATTATTATTGAATTCACCAGATCTCATGTAAATCCAATGTCCTTTCCAGTGACCTCATACTTCCAGCTAAGTGGTTCATTCAGGCAGGCATGGCCATGTCCTCAACTCCTGCCCATTCAAGACCTACTGTGTGCAAACATCACTGTCCGGGAGCCTTCTTTTGTCACCATTCTTAAGGATTGGTACTAAGTAAAGGGAACATGGCACCCTGGCTCACTCATAGTCAAGAAACCACGCTTTCACCGACCAAGTTCTTCAAAAGACTCTCGCTTCCCTCATGACTCCTTATGTTCAGCCTCATTCATTTTCCTGATATCAGCAGAAGTGACCAAGTTAAAACATCCAGTGCCAATGTGGTAGCATGCATTTGTAATCCAAGTGCTAAGGAGACAGAGACTGAAACTCTCTGACCAGCACACTCCAAGCTTATATGAGATCAGATCTCAAAAGACAAGGCAAAGACCACTGAAGAGATGGCTCGGGGGTTAAGAGTCTTCCAAATGACCTCAGTCCACTTCCCAGCTCCCATATCACAGAGCTCACCACTACCTATACCTCGATCTCTGGGGATCTGAAGCCCTATTCTGACTTCCATGGGCAGCATGTGCATGTGCACACACACACAGAGATATACACATGGGTAAATCTGAAGAAAGAGGAACAGGAAGAGAAGGAAGAAGAGGGAGGAGGAGGAATGGGAGGGAGGAGTGTGGCTCCTAAAGAACAGTGTTCAAGGTCAACCTCTTGCCTCCACACACATGCATGCATGCTTGAACAAACACACAAACACACTGTGCGAGCATGCACACTGCACAAACACACATGCGCATACACACGCATGCATATTTGCACAACCTCGAGACACACTCTGCTCACATGCAGATTCTAGACTGATAGAGATGTGCACTAGAAACCTTCACTGTCACATCTTCGATAAAAAAAAAAAAGAGTAAGTGCAGAGAGAGAGAAACAAGAGAAATAGGCAGTGGCAGAGAGATGATTCACTACAGAATTCCAAAGCACAAGGAAAAAAAATGGATGCAAATCACTGGTCGCACCTGAGCCTGCTGAAGCTTCTTTGCACAGCTGTTTGTCTGTGGGCAAAGCTGGCTATATATTCTCCATGGATTCCTGATTATTAAAAGACAATTTCCCAGCTGCTTCAATACTGTTTTCTCTGTGGCTCCTTTCTGTTGTTTTTGCTGCTTTTTCTTCTTCCTGGGCTTATGAGAACATCCACAGTGCTTAAAGAGGCCACTAGAGTTCTGCCTTTGCAGGGTACTGTGACGATTCATTAATGATGCCCTGCATACTCAGATTTTTGCTAGGCTGAGAACACGGGTTTCCATCTTTGTCTGTCTCTAGTTCAGATGAAAGGAAACACAGGTTTCAAGGTGTGAAAGATAGAATCACCTTCTGATGACAAATGCTGGGAGAAACACTTGATGTCCATTGTAGAATTTACTTCAGCAGAGCTCTGTGACACACAATGAGTGAGGCCTGAGGTCTTCATAAGCAGTGTAGAAAGGACCGAGGGACACAAAGATCCTTTTAAACTTTTTTTTTTTTTTAAACTTTTTTTTTTTTTTTTTTTTTTTTTTTTTTGGGGTGAGATCGAACCCAGGACCTTTACGGTGTCTACCACTGGCCAAATCCCCAACCCCAGTGATCCTTTTATGGATCATCTGGGTGTGGATCAGCAGTGGTCCTGGATCATGCTGCCTTGCCTTGTATCTTCTTTTTTTCTCTAAGGAAAACCTGCCACTCCTCTTGTCTGTACTTTAGTTCTATAGTTCCAGGTATCCTCAGGTAGCCAGTCTGAAAATACAAAAGGGAAAGTTCTAGAAATAACCAACTAATGAATTTTAAGTTGCCTGCCCATTCTTAATAGTATGACCACATCTCATACCACTCAACTCCAGTCCACCTGAGACGTGAATCCCCACGTATCCGTATATATAGAGAGATGTGTTTCATTTATACATACATAAGAAAAACATAGTGTCTATAGCTACATTGAATGTGCTAGCCAACCATTATTCACTTAAGTAGACACATCTAAGTGTCATATCAGGTCTTGAAGAATCAAGTAATGAGAAGTAGAGAGAAAAAGCAAAACCAAATGGAGAGAACATTCTTGTGACTCTCATTACACTTCATTGGTATGATTGCTCTGTGTTATCATCCATTATTATGTCAATCTCTTACCCTAACTAACCTATAAATTAATCCTTATTGTAGCTGTACATAGAGAAACATGTGTTTCATTTATATACACATAAGGAAAACATAGTGTCTATAGGACTTGGTATTATTTTCAACTTGGGGCATGCACTCAGAGCCTCGGAACATAATCTTACAAATAAGATGCAAGTCACTCGGTCTTTTGTTATTTGAAAATTCTCTACTCTGGTCTCCTGACTTAGTCTACACCAGTAAGATGGCCACATTGCCACAGCCAACTGCTGAGAGCCTGTGGTCATCATAACCACAGCCGTGGGCTCCAGAGCTCTAGAACTCCCTAGAAATCTCCCTGTACCTGAGACCATGGATCATATGCAAATCTACAAGTTTTGCCCCTTATTTGGAAGCCAACTAAGAGGTGTTAGGGCAAGAGAAATGAAATAATAAAACCAGAAGAGTCATGGACAAGAACGGAGTCATTGAAGCTCCTGAAATGAATGACGCGGAGATCCAGAATTCTGTCTCAAGCCAGCCGGGTTGAGTCCACTCCCACTCAGCATCCTCCCCGCTTGCTGCTGCTGCTGGATCTACGCAAAATGCAGGATCTGCACTGATTTTTAAGGCCGTCACTTTCAACGATCTCCTCCAGTGGATTTTTTTACAAACTGCCCGTGCCTGTCATCTCAGTAGAATCTCAGCAAAGGCAAATCGAGAACGAATTCTAGTCTGTGCTCAAGCGCCCTAGGCCGAAGTCCAGAAAGGAAGCCCAGGGTTGAGAAGTAGGAAAACCTGATCTCCAGCTCCTCACAGGTGGCAGGTTTGTGTCTTTGCAGGCATCTCCGAGCCTCTGTGGGCCTTCGTTTCACATCATTTATCTTTCACTTAGGAAGAAGTAGGGTGGCCACGGTGGGGACAGAAGCCAGGCACTGTGCTCTTAAATCTGCCTCTCCTGGGTAAGATTTGAATGACTCTAGGCTGAAAATTATTCCATCTTTCATATTCTTCATCTATAAATTAGAAATGAATGCAGTAATTCATGGAAAATATTTAGTGTGGCGCCTGGTACACAGTGAGCCTGAAGATACGGAGCTAATATCATGGCTTTCCTGGGATGTAGAGGCCAGTAAATAATTGAGGCTTAGCAGACAATACACAGATAAGGCCAGTCAGTGTGTGTGTGTGTGTGTGTGTGTGTGTGTGTGTGTGTGCACGTGCGCGCGCACCTGTGCGTATGTGTGTGTGTATCTTGGTGTCTGTGTGTCTCTGTAGTGTGTATGAGTGTGTGTTTCTGTGTGTGTGTGAGAGAGAGAGGGATGTGTTCGGCAGCCATGACTAATAGATTCAGAATGCACTGATCGATCCCTACCTCTGGCACTATATCTGAGTGACATTTTGCTTGAGCTAATCACTCTGTTCTTTACCTTCTTATTCTTCTCTTTTATTCCTCCCACTTTCTGACAATCTAAACAACACATCTATCAGAGAGACGGAGGTCAGTAGTGCAGTGCTTGATCATGTGCACTGAGTTCAATCTCTAACACCACTAATTAATCAACAAACAAATACCCAAGATATTTAACAGTAATACCTCCTGCACCTTAGTGTTCCGTGTGGTTTCTACAATGAATATACCTGGAGCTACTGCATACATTAATTTGTCCCAGGGAATCCATACCTTGTTCCATGTTTGTCTGTGACCTCTCTAGCCCACCTCTGCTGACTCCCAGCAATTTCTGGAAAGTGGAAGAAAAAGTAGGTAACCCTGTAGGAGTTGACAGAGGGTGCAAATGGCTGAATGCATTTTTCAAGCTTTGGCCACTGGAAATGCAGAGGCAATCAGGGGTTACCCCTGGTAACAGACAAATGCTTTGTTAACATGCTTAATTATATTTTATATGATTAAAACAAATGCAACTGGAAAGTTCATTTCTCCCAGATCTCACCCTGCAAGTCACATCAGTTGTTCCTGAGTCTACGGTGACAGAGGTGACTTATAAGCTGAGGGCTGCGTTTGTTCCTCATTCCTGTGTTTTTATGCCTTGCTGCACTCCAGGTGCCCATAATGGAGATGTGATTCTCAGTCACACAGAAGGAAATATTTTAAGACCTGCCAAAACCCTTGGCTCAGAACTTGCTTTTCCAAGCAACCTGTCTGAGCCTGGAGACTGAGGTGAATTATTGAGACCTTAGAGTGTTCACCAAGAAGAGTGTGCGGGGAGGGTGAGGCTGGAGGCTTTATCTGAAATCCCACTGCTTTCCCCCATAGACACAAGCTGGGCTGCAGACTCAATGTCTCCTCTGGGAGCCATCTCCCGGGCACACAAGGGAAGGTCAGAATGGCACCAGGCAGGGGATAGCTGAGGATTCGGGGCATCACATTTATCTCTGAAACCAAGAAGCAAGACAATAACAGATTAGTATCCATCTGCATCTGACTTCAAGTCTCAGGACCAGGCTTTGATAATTGAACGTGAGTTCCCCTCTTGGATATCACAGGCCAACACACCTTTCTGTCCATAATAAAACACTCTCGCTGACCACTCCCGGTCCTATGTATTTTCTCTGAATTGTAGGTAGATAACTCTCACTCCACTTCTATGAGGAGGGTGCTGTTCTCACCCTCAGAAAGAGTTAGGGAAATTGAGACGTGGAACATCAAAATGTACATGAAATCACAGTTGTACTAGTAGAGGAGGAAGGATTCAAGGCTAAGTGAGCAGGTTTCCAATCCTGCGTTCTGTACATCGTGGTCCAGAGCCTTGTACTGAGAATAATGGTGAAAGTAAAAGAGATACTGATGGTTGTCCTGACAACAGTGGATGGGATACTGATGCTGATGATGAAGGGAGATAAATGTGTGATGATGAATATTGATTGTCAACTTGACAGGTTCTTAAATCATGTCTGAGACAAACCTCTGGGCCTGTGTGTGAGGGCACTTCTCTCTATTGGGTTAATAGAGGTTGAAAGACTAACCCTGAATGTGGGTGGCACAATCCTGTCACCTGGAGTCCCACACTGAATATAGAGGTAAGAGCTGAGCACCAGCAACCACTTTCTCTGCTTCCTAGCAGTAGATGTAACTTGACCACTTGACTCTGGATCCTACCGCCATGACCTCCCCACAAACCTTGAACCAAAATCAGTTCTTCCTCAGTTAACTTGATCCCCCCACACACAATGTTTTGTTATAATAACAAGAGAAGTAACTAATTCAAAAAATAAAGATGATGATGTTGGTGATGAAGGAGGATGGTATGCTGCTGATGGTAGAGGATAGTGAGGAAGATAAGGAGATACTGCTGCTGGTGGTGGTGCTGGTGGTGGTGGTGCTGGGGGTGGTGATGATGATGATGATGGTGATGATGATGATGATGATGATGATGCCAAAAGATGTTGGTGCTGCTACTGATGTTGCTAACAGTGCTGATCTTCTGATAGTGCTGCTGCTGGTGGTCTGCTGATCATTGCTGCCTATCCTATTGTCACCTACATTGCTCCATTCTGTCTATTTCGAAAACTCTATAGACTCGTGATTTTTATCCCCATTTCACAGCTGTGCAAACTGAGGATTAGAAGAGAGAAATGAGCTGCACATACAGTCACATAGTTCAAAGGCAAAAGCAAAAGTCAGGACCAGGACTCAACCTCAGCCAGCTGATGACCCAGATCCACGGTTTGTGAAGCAAATCACATTGACTCTGGCAGTGTTGTCCTTTTTATGTGAGATAGAAAAACGTAGATATTCATAAATCCTTGAGCCCTCAAATGACACCAGAGTGGCAATGGATATTCTCCATGAATGCAATAAGGCATGGCAGAAGGAGAACATATTATGCCAGCTGAAAAAAACAAGTGGCTGGAAGCACAAAATTAAATGCCCACGGGAAGCTCTTGTCCTTCCAGGAACATCTCTCTCCTAAGTCACTGCTGTGTCTCATAGCCATTCTAGGCACTGCAAGGGAGGGCTTCCTGTGTGGATTATTTCTGACATAAACTAGCATGTGTGGTTACTTCCCAAGAGCCCTGGGAAGGTGAAGACAGCTTGTAGACAGGGCTTCTGTGCGGGGAGTCTGAGCTGCACTCCCAGAGCCATGAGTTTATTATTACAATCTGGACTTGAGTAAAGGAGACATTATGCCTCGGTATGTGCCTGCCAGGTTACCCACAAATAGAGAGATCACAAATGTTGAACCTGAGAAAAATGATAATGATAACATTGAGGGGAAATTAGCCAAATTCCTGCCTGACATTCCCTGTGAATATCCCTGGTTAGATACACTGTGTGTTACAGTGATGCTTTCTCTGCCAGATCTCAGCCACTCTGGTCTTTTTCATACATCCTGTAGCTTCCTAGGACTTTTCTCTAGCCCCTAATGCTCACTTAGCCCCTTCTAGCGAGCTGATCTTTGTATCAGCTCGGTCAGCATCCATTGACGCCTGCCGTCATCCGGTGACCCAGCTCCTCCAACCAGTCTAGGCATGGTTGCTACACTCTGTGTTTGAGCCTCTCACAGCACTCAGTACTAATTGCATTTGTGTTCTTTAGATGTTACTGTGTTTGCTTGTGGTCTCTATCTCCTTCTAAATAAGGGGACCCTCTGTACCTCCTGTTCAACACTAGACAGGCAATGTCCAGAACTGACACAGGAGACAGGCGATGGCCAGTATTTGTGTCATACCTAAAGGTAAGTATTCAGGAACAAATAAAAATTGATGTGACACATGTTGCTGCCTGGCACTGCTAAAAGAGGAAAGCTACTAGCCCATAAAGGAGGAAAGCTGTTAGCCCATTCCACCTCTAACTGAGCACACTGAGGACGCTCTACTGGACAACACAAAATCTGCAGTAGAAAGTTGGGGGAGGGCAGTTAGGCAGGAGGGTGCAAAGAAACAAAAATGCCATATATCTAGGAAAATGCCCACAAGGTCTGTGTGTGTGTGTGTGTGTTAAATTAATATAATCTTAAAAGTAAAAAGATAAAAATTGAAAATTAGAAAATTATTTATGGGATTATTTTTCTTAGCTCTTTGAGAACTCTGCCCGATATATTTTAACCATAACCACCTCTCTTCCAACTCCTTCCCCCACTTCCCTACCCATCCAAGTTTGTATTCACTTTCTTTTTTACCTATTGAGTTCAATTTCTGCTGCCCACACATTTATGGATGTGTGGCCTTCCACGGAAGCATGATAGCGGACTTACCAAGGACAATGCTCTAAATGAAGAAGGCTGACACCCCCTCACCCCCCGCAGCTGTCAGCTGCTACAATCTCTTGCACTGGGTAGAAACATGTGCCCACCTCGCCTCTTGATGCTGGACAGGTCTGGCTTCAGCTTGCATGAGGCTTATATATACTTTCTTAACTGCTGAGAATTAACACGTGCAGCTGCCCTACTATGTCCAGAGGACAGCGTTTCCTTGTTAATAGCACAGCACTCTGCTTCTCTCACTCCTCCAATTGCAGCAATGGGTCCATTTCCCACTGTGGATGTCCTCACCTTTCTCTCTTTCTCACTGGTTCCAGAATTTCTTCTTTATTATGTAGCACAGAGCTACACTCTAACCCTCCTATGAGTTCTGTGGTTTGGATCAAGGGAGACAGATTTTGTTCTAAAATTCGCCTCTCTTAATCTTCTAACAGGTGCTTCTCCATATAACTTCTGCTTGGTTCCTCGAATATCTGCTTCCCTCTCTTTCTCTTCTGAGTGGCATCTTGCCAAAATTTGCTAATTGCCCCCAGACAAATCTCCATGGAGAGAAGTGGACATAATGGAGCAGTGCCTGAAGAGATCTTTGAGTGTTGAAGTATAGTCCTTGAATTGCAAGTGTTAGCACTTACTGTTTAAGTAGACGGCAGGGTGGTATCAATAGCTGAAGTGACCAGCCACTCTAGGATATACAGGAAAACATGCAAAGCAGGAGACCAGTCTTTCAGGCAGCTGGCTCCCCATAACTCATTTGAAACATTCAATGGAGTTTTGTGTGTTTATCTTTCCCTGGAGACTTCATCATAAGCTGTGGGATTCAGTTCAGATACCTTCTATGAAAAGTCTATACTTTTAGTACAACGAAAATATTCTACCCTATGTACAAGGATCAGAGGAAAAGACATCTCATGTTTGTATTAATTTCCCATGATGATTCCTTACAATCATAAACTTGTCAAGCCTAAAATCTCTTGAGAAGAGTCTTAATGAGGGATTATCCTGATCAAGTTGATCTGTGGGACGTCATCTTGATCATTAATTGACATAGAAAGACCCAGCCCACTGTGGGCATCACCATCCAGATCTTAGACATGAAATCCTGAACAGTGTAAGAGAAGAGAAAGCTAGCTAGAGGGTCTATATATTTTTTTCTATTTTTATTCTTTTCTTCTTACTGAAAATAGATTCTTCTCTCATGCAATACATCCCCAAGAACAATTTCCCCTGTCTCCACTCCAATCTTCCCCCACTTCTCTCCCCAGATCCATTCCCCACCCTGTTTCATATTCAGAAAAGAGTAAACCTCCAAGAGACAAATCCAAACAGGTCAAAACAAGATATAATAAGACAATTTGTCTTAGTCAGGGTTTCTATTCCTGCACAACACACCCTGATCAAGAAGCAAGTTGGGGAGGAAAGGGTTTATTCAGCTTACACTTCCATATTGCTATTCATCACCAAAGGAAGTCGGGACTGGAACTCACACAGGACAGGAAGCAGGAGCTGATGCAGAGGCCATGGAGAGATGTCATATTAAGACTGGATGAAAAAAATAAGAGGAAAAAGACTCTCAAGAGCAGGCAAAAGAATCATAGACATACCTGCTCCCACAGTTAGGAGACCCACAGAATGCCAAGCTAACAGCCTCGTACATACTGAGGACCCAATGCAGGCCCTATGCTGGCCCTATGCTGGCCCTATGCTGGCCCTGTGTTGCTGTTTCGGTCTCTGTGAGCCCATGTGAGCCCTGTTCAGTTGTTTCAGTGAGCCATCCTCTCCTAGTATCTGCCATCCCCTCAGATTTCTATAGTCTCCTTGACTATAAATGTAAAGTAACTAGTTGCCTGAGCTCCTGTCTTGACTTCCCCAGAGTAATGGGCTATAAGCTGGACTTTTGAGTTCAATAAACCCCTAAGTTGCTTCTAATCAAAATATTTGACCACAGCAACTCAAGTGACACTAAAAAAAACCCTGCAAATTCTGAGATCCTTATTCTAATTTACAGTAACAAAAGTACTTATTCTCTTTGCTTTTCATGTGTATATGCTGTGCATACATGCATGTGCATGTGTGGGTGTGTATGTGTGCTCAGCTGTGCATCCACAGATGTGCCTACATCTTTGGAGGCCCAAGGTCATGCTGGAAACCTTCACTTTTCCATCTTCCTGTCTGAAGATCTCTCGGTCCAACCTGGACCTCATTAATAAGTGAATCCTGATAGCTAACTCACTCTGAAGATTCCCTGTCTCTGATGTCCAGAGATGGAATTATAAGTGAGCTACAATGCTCACCTGGTATCTATCAAGACCCCAGAGAGAGGTCTAAACTATAGGTTTCTTGCTTGAGTGATAACTGCTTTAGCCATTGAGACATTTCCTCCATTCCAAAATATTAATTTTTCAATGAAAACCTATTTGAAGTCTCTGCTTCCTGGAGCACCATCACCTTTTACAGACAATCCTAGTCCCCTGATCCCAAGTGAATGCTATAGACTGTACAGTGTGTGTGCATGCATGAGTGCTCATGTTTGTGTGTGGACCAGCAGGTATGTGAAGTGTGAAATTGTGAGAGCGAATTACTGAGTAACTTTAAAGGAGAACAATAAAGCAGAGTAAATACTAATATTTATAAGGATTTTTTTTCAAATGCCAGCTTTCTCTCTCTCTCTCTCTCTCTCTCTCTCTCTCTCTCTCTCTCTCTCTCACCAAGTCATTTATTTATGGTATATGTTCTCACTCAATCTTCCCAGTAATCTCTTGAAAACAAACAAACAACAACAAAACAAAAACCTTTAGCACCCAGAGGCTTAGTAGTTTACCCAAAGCTTTGCTGATGATCACTTGAGGAACAGGGGATGGATAGGACAATGGTGGTAACTGTTTCCTCCCATAGCTTTTAATTCATATATTATATCCAATGAAGTCATATATCATGCATGTTTATATTTCTTTAATGTTATGACAAATATTTAAAAATTCAGTGTATGTTTCTACTGAATCACAGCTCCCTGACTCACACTCATATATGTATGCACATGTGCATATGTGCATGTGTGTGTACCTGCTTGAGGACTTAAGAGGTCAGCTATGGGTGTCCATCATTCCTCAAGCCCCATTCACTTTGATTTTTGGAAAAAAGCTTTCTCAATGGAACCTGAGTGACTCCCCAGTGAGGTAGAACAGGAATTATGAATAAATTATAAATGCTTGAATATAGATACTTGGATTCAAACTTAAGTTCTCATCCTTATGTTGTAAGTACTTTCCTTGCTGGGCCATCTCCCCAACCAACTGAAGCATCATCTGCACACTTGGGATCCTGATACTGAGATGGCTTCGTGAAATCTGGGTGTCTAGACATAATGAAGGCAGGCTGTCTCTGGGTGTGACATCACTGCATCTATAAATGCAGGAGGTGTCCACAACCTGCCATGCATATAATAGATGCTATCAGAGTTTATTTACTCCTTGATTCTAACTTTATTTGCATATTTTATAATTATTTCCTTACAGTACCCAAAACTCTGGGCACAGGGCTGAGTAAGACTCTTTACCTTCCAGAGACTTCAAGAATACGCTGACACACAATGAAGACGCTCTTCATTCTGCAGTGTACCAAAGCTGACAAACAACTCCATTTTCCCTTTGTGGTGCTCCACCCTGTGAGCCCAGTGCACTGGCTAAGTTCAGTTGTCAACTTGACTCAGTCTAGAATCACCTGGAAAGACAGTAGAAATGAAGGATGGTGTATACTGCTGACCTGTGGGCGTGTCTGAGGGGGATTGTCTTGATGGCCTTAACTGATATGAAGATACCCACTTTAAATTTGGATGGCCCCTTTTGGCAACAGCTTAAGGATATGGAAGACAGAAATACTTTCCCTTTTGTGCGCTATAGGCCTCTACTCCCATCTACTCTGTTGCTACCTTGGATGATTCTATCCCTGATGGTAGACCAGCTTCTTTTGGTCCCCTATGTGTACTGAAGCCTTTCAGCCTTCCAATGTGGACTGCAGACCAGCAGCTCTCCTGGAATCCTCCTAGCCTTCTGCCCTGATTGGGTCTGCTGAGACATCTAGCTTCATCATCTAGTAGGGAATTATCATCCCCTATAATACAAGACAACCATTACTCCATTACCGACCTACCCAGACCACACCCTGTAAGACAATCTAATAAACTTAGTATAAATACTGATTCTGTCAGTTCTGTTCCTATAGAGAACCCAATGGACAGACCATCCTGATCACACAGTTCAGCACATTAATAGTTTTAATTTGACCTTTATGTAGTCATTTCACGCTCTCCATTTAAAAAGGCACATCTTAAAGGTCAGACAGCACATTCTACACCCTAGCATCTCTTTTCAGCATTTCAGAGGAGGACATAGGGTCTTCACCCAGTGCTCTTCTTAGGGTCCTCTCCCAAAAAATCAAGACAGAGGATTGGTTAAGTGCTGTGCAATCTTAGGTAAATCACATTACCTATTGGGTCTCCATCATTTTCCTTAACCTGGAAAACAGGAGAGACAGTTTCCCCCTTGACACTTGTTAGTGATGTCTGTAAAGCATTCCTGGGACACCTCTTTGCCAATGTTTAAGCTTTCTCTTCCTTTCACTGAAGCAAGTCAAGAAGCCCAAAGAAGTGCCTGGGCCTGCAACCCTCAAATGCTCTCTTCCCGACTGGCTGGGCTGCAGTCAGCAAGTGGCTTCTCCCCAAGTCTGATGTCTCAGCCATCTGCACAGCCAACTGTTCTCTGACTTGAAGCTTTCTGCTTCCAATCCTGCTAAGCAGGTGGGGCTGACGCCTGCCTCCTCTCTGGTTTACACGCGGAATCTGATAATGTTTGACAGCCTGCTCACGGTGGAGGGGGAAAAAACCGTGAATTGGATTAAAAGCTCTTTGTTTAGATTTTATTAGCCAGAGATGCTGCTGCATAATTAATCAGAGAATAAGCTGTAATCTCACGTGGAGGCAGGGGCTCAGCCCCCCGGAATGCAGCCTCACTTATATGGGATGCGATATGGAGGTGGGAATATTGTGAATTTACCAGTGAAAACATGGAAAGGCACTTTTATGACAGGAGCAGAAAACCATGGTATTAATCAGTTCAGGGTTCTATAACAAAACATCTGAGCATGGCCTTAACAGCAGATATTAATTTATTTCCATTCTGAAGACCAAATGATTCAAGACCCAAGTGATGGCCAATCCAGTTCCTAACAAAGGCTCTTAGCTGCCTTGTATGCCTTATACCTATGTCATTGTGCAGTTGAAAGAAAATCTCAAATCTCGTCCCCCCGTGTGTGTGTGTGTGTGTGTGTGTGTGTGTGTGTGTGTGTACATGTATGTGGATTACACATAGTGAACCCAAGGCCTCTCACATGCGAAGCAAATGCTCTGCCTACCACTACTCTACATCCCCAGCCTTCTTTGCATTTAGATTTTGGGAGAGGGTCTCACTAGGTTACTCAGGTTAGCCTTAAACTTGATCTATAGACCAGGCTGACCTTGAATTTATGACCTTGCTTTAGCCTCCCAAGTAGCCCAAGTCAGGATCAACGGGCCCTAGTATCTGTGTCTCTTTTTAAGGACATTCTTCCCACATGGGGAACCCCACTCTCGTGGCTTCATCTACACCTAATTACCTTCCAACTGAAAGCCCCCACCTGCAAACGTCATTTTGGCACTGAGGGCTTCGAATTAGTTACTCCTCTGGTTGCTAAACAATTCACTGGAAAAGCCAATTTAAGGAAGAAGGATTTATTTTGGCTCCTGTGTGAAGATTCAGTCTATCAGAGTGGGGATAGTAAGTCTCAGGAGTGTGAGACAGCTATTTACAGTGTGTCCACAACCAGGAAGCAGAGAGAGATGAATGCTAGTGCTCAACCCACCGTCTGCCTTTTATGCCTCACCTACAGAATCGCAACTCCTCTAAGGGCATGCCCCAGCCTTTGCCTTCTAGGTGAGTTCAGCTGCTATTAAGTTTCCAATACTATCTTAGGCTGCAGTGTATGAAGTTGGAGGGGACCTACACATCCACCTGTAAAAAACATGTTATCTCCTTCTTCTCAGAGCTCTGTATGTCTGCTTGACATTTACACACCCAGTCACAGGGCGAGGCCCACCATTCAAGAATCTGCTTCCTCAGTGATATAACGGACTAAGTGCAGGGTTCATGTGAGAATGTTTGTTTGCATGGACTCCTTACACATCTGCAGATATGAGCAGTAACAATAACCGTAAACTTGCATTGTTATAAAAAGGTATCACTCTTGGGACTGGCAGGATCATTCAGTAAAGCACCTGCAGTGTAAGCCTAAACCCCTGAGCTCAACCAATGGAACCTACAAAAGGGTGGAAGGAAAGAGTCCACTTCTCAGGGCTCTCTGATTCACACACACACACACACACACACACACACACACACACACACACACACACACACACAATGCCCTAATTCTCCATCCTATACTCGATAACTATTTTACAATTATTATTCTTTAGGTTAGAAACATACACAGAGTTCTCAAGACAGTCTGTTTTGAGAAAGTTTCCAAAGTGGTCAGTCCTTAATGAGCAGTTCATACCCTGTGATACTCGTAAATAACACATACCTGGAAATATCTGGAAACTTCTACTCCCACCCTCTTACTTCATGCAGACTCACTCAGAGGGGAAAGGAGCTGTGTGTAGAGATCACAGCCTTTCAGGGGAAGTAGTAAAGACTCAGTCATCTACTGAAGCTTGATCATAAATTCAAGGTCAGCCTGGTCATGATAACATAGAACTAGACACTGAAACCATGCAAATACCCCTTATGCCATTCAATATTATCTTACTAAAGATATAAGTACAGACTGGAGAGATGGCTGGTGGGGAAAGCACTTGCCGCAAGGCTGAGGGCCCGAGTGTGAATCCCCAGATGCTGTGGTAGTGATGGAGGAGACAGGGGGAAGGGGGAGGGCTCACAGACCTAGCAGCCTATGTCTGTGATCGCAGTGCTCTTGTATTGACAAAGGAAGCACAGGCAGAATTCTCAGAAGCTGTCAGGCCAGCTAGCCTGATAAATGCAATAGTCAGCCATGCAGCCCTTGTCTCAAAGTGGAAGGAAGAGCAAACACAAATGTGTCCTCTGACGTCCCAACATCTCCAGTGTCACACTCCCACAGGCATATATACACATGTAAATCAAAACACAGACTCGTGTGCTCACACACGCACACACACACACACACACACACACACACACTTGTGAACTTGCAAACACACAAGTATAAGCACAGACATTTAAAACACTTTCACTAGCTAATTTTTTTCTCACTTCATTGATCTAAATATCAGTTTTGGAGGTTGGATGGGTAGGGAAGTTGGATGGTAGGGAGGTTGGATGGTAGGGAGGTTGGATGGGTAGAGGTGGGGAGCCTCTGAGAGGAGTTGGGAGGGGAAAGAATATGATCACAATAGAGTGTATAAAATCCTTCTTAAATAAATTTAAAATTAAGGTATTTTTTAAACCGAGAACCACTTAATAAACAAAAGTTAAAAATCAACACAATTTGCATCGGAGAAATCAAGTGAGGCGGGCTAACACCTGGCTAGCATGGGGGCCGCAGCTCCCTTCTTCCCAAACTCCCTCTCCCAGCTTATTTCCCTGATGGCTGAAGTGCTGCTCCTTACAGCTGTCCCTCCTTGGCCACAGTGGAAACACAGCAGCCATGTGTTGAATAAATGAATAAATCCCAGCTCCTCCTTGGGCCTCTGCCATCTATTGTGTCCAGCGACAATCTCTCTTGGGCCAAAATTCGGATTAGCATAAGTGTATCCATGTTCTCCACACAGTGTTTGCTTGGCATAACTTTCCTATGCTTTCATTTTCACTACTAATTTATCCTCATACCTATGGAGTATTTTTCAAACAGAATACATCTCTCACCGTCTGCCGATCTGCTTACTTCTCTACTACCTGCCTACCTTTGAAATTCTAATGACCTTTGTCGTTTAATTATAGTAATTCTACTATCACTTAGTAGAATTCACAGGTTTAAAATCCCATTCCTTAGGTCTTTTTTGTAAATGTGACACGTTTATTCCATAACCTAACCTCCTCCTTTTCCATTGGGTTACTATTTGTTGCAATGCACCTTCTCCTTTGACACAACTGCACGAACCTGCCCAATGCTCCTGTCAGCGTCTGTGCTATAGCACAACCACACCTGTGCTCAAAGCAGTCCCTTGGTTAGGAACCCTTGCTGCTCTTGCAGAGGGGACAGTCTCCAGTTTTGAGGACACATCTCATGTGGCTGGGAAACACCAATAGCTGCAGTTTCTTGGGGCACGATGCTCTCTTCTGCTCTCTGTGGGTATCTGCCTTCATATAGACATATACATTCATACAGAGAGACACGTTTTTAAAAAAGGAAGCCTAAGAAAATATTCAAAACATTCACTGCGTTCCTGGTGCAAGAACCTCCACGTGATTTAACCCTATCTACACTCTGAGCGGCCTTTTGTTACAGTGTTGTTAGGGGTTTTAACTTTGTTTCTATTTGAAATCATATATAATTAAGATATACACATTTTTACACATATATTCAAATATATTCAAACTTCTCCATTCCTCTTCATTTCTGCTTAGATGTTCATGCTTGCAGCTAGAATAATTTTAACATGCTGAAAGGAGTCTGTTAGAGTATCTCGTTTAGCCTAAGTCTGATGTCTTAACATACTTTTTTCTGGAAATGCATTTATTTTGCTTTCACTTTGGAATTAAATTACAGCTGTGGGTTTAGACTTCTGGATTGGAGGCTTTTTGTCCAGTATGTGGATTCTGAATTTCATCATTCCCCTAGAATGTATCTATTATTCTATTTCTTGGAGGACAGTGTTGTATTTTCTCCTCTGTTCACCTCTACGAGCTTTGTCCTTAGTTTCCCTTTCCTGAGATTTTCCTTTATTTACATGTGTGTGTCTGTTCATGCCACATATGTTTGGGTACCCAGGGATGCCAGAAAAGGATGTGGGCAGCCCTGGAGCTGGAGTTACAGTGGTCGTGAGCTACCCAATGTGGGTGTTAGGAACAGAACTTGGGTCCTCGGCAAGCTGGACAGGCGCTCTTAACTGCTGAGCCATCTCTCCAGCCCCCTGTCTTTAGTTTTCAAGGGTTTCACCAGAATGTGCTTCAGTCTGGTTTCCTGTTGACCGGAGTTTCTTCTCTTACTTGAGTTTGTAGGGTCTTTTAATCCGTCTTTCCACCTTACGCGAATTCTCAGAGTAAGTCTTTTTTTTTCAAATATGTTTTCTGTCCTTTCCAGTTTCTCATACAAGTTGGAACCTGCAGATAGGTGTTTATAGATTAAAACAATATAATTCATGTGCACCCTTATTTTATATAAATTATCCTTCTTCCCTGAGTTTTGGTCAATATTTACTACTAAAAAGTTCTCAACTCCATATTTGACTATCGTGTGATTTAATTTGTACAATATTGATTTCGTCTTTAGATAAAAGTTTTCCTTGTTGTCTTTATATTCTACTTGCTATATAAAATTGCATATTTTGCCCTTGATATATTTCCCATTAATTAATTAATTAATTAATTCACTTTACTTCCTGATTACTGCCCCACACCTGGTTCCCCCTTCACACAGCCCCTCTCCTCAGCCCTTCTCCCCTTCTCCTCTGAGAGGGTGGAGGGCCCTGTGGGCATCCTCCGACCCTGGCACATCAGATCTGCAGGGTTAGGCATAGTCACTCCCACTGAGGCCAGACAGGGCAGCCCAGTTAGGGGAAAAGATTCCACAGACAGGCAGCAGCTTTGGGGACAGCCCCCACTTTCATTGATATTTTATGAATTACCCAACTTGCATCTGATTCTCTCATCTGTATCTGTGTTCTCTGCTGGTTCTCATTCTGGCGTCCCTGGCCATTGCTGGATGATTATCATACAACACGGATTTAAATAAATTATAATGGCTTTGCATGCTGCTATCTTCCTCTCCGGTGTTCCTTCAGCTTCTG
Source organism: Rattus rattus (assembly GCF_011064425.1). Lineage (NCBI taxonomy): Eukaryota > Metazoa > Chordata > Mammalia > Rodentia > Muridae > Rattus > Rattus rattus. The sequence goes on along the minus strand of NC_046162.1, from coordinate 14,161,944 downwards.
GTAAGAAATCCAAGAAAGCACAGGTCATCTATACACAAAATAGTCAAGGTGACCTGAAACGAATGCCTCAGCTTCTTTTCTTATAAAATGTGGCTGTTATAAAATGTCGAGACAAAGGTAACTGAGGAGAGTAAGTTTTTATTCTGGATCATGGTTCAAGGCTACAGTCAATCATGGGGACAGGGGATGGAATCAAGGAAATACAGAAAGAGATGAATGGGTACGGTCCTCACGTCATTTTCCCCATCTTATGCAGTCCCTGATGGCTCAGGGTGTGTCTCCCCACCTCAACTAACCTAATCTAACTGGCATAACCCCTCATAGGCACACCCAATGGCTCATGTACTGCACAAGTCTAGATTCTGTCAAGCTGACACCTGACATTAGCAATCACAGCATGCTCCAGTCTTGGTAAGGGAGTGAGATGCTCCCTTAGGGGGAACCCATCTGTTTCCCCTTCAGCTCCCCTCCTGCAGTGCGGTCCTTCATCTTCCCTAGGGTGGGTCAGCCTTGTAACCAAGGACGCTGTGCTGAACCCTGAACTGAGTCTTTTCTGTCTGTGCCTGGATCCTCACCCCTGCCCTCCAGAGCAACACCTGTCTGCCTGGTGCCCCTGCGTCTCGGTTCCTTCCTCCATCAATCAATCAATAAGCAGCTCAATGGGAAAACAGCTTAGATCGTTAAACTCCATTTTCATACTTCTTATCCTGGCATCTTGGCCATATGGATTCTGACTGACTGTAAAAGTCTTTACTCCGTATTTGCTTTTCTCCATGGCCTTCACAATGGGATGAGACCGATAAAAGCTTACAGTGGTTTCTCTGACATCTACCATATGCCTCCTGCTCAGAATCTCAATCATAGATGCTGCCGCCCGGCACATTCCCCCTGCTCACTAGGACCCCAATATTTGCCAAGCTATAGCTGTCTTCGAGACAATAAAATGTGTTTTAGAAATAACAGCGTATTTTGGGAGTGCTACTATTAAAAGCCTTGGTCTAATATAAACATGTCTGTTGCGATTGGAAATTTGGGTATACATTTTGAGCTATGGAATGCGTTAGAATTTTGCATTTCTAGAGCAGACACAGCTGCTGTGTTTTCAAGCTGAGCCCAGAAACCTGAAGGCGATGCCCTTTTAGGTCTATGGCTCCATGAGTCTTCTTGGCTGAGCCCCCTTTTGGTTGCATTGACGGAGATTCAGAGGAAGCCTATGGCTTACAAAACTGTGATCTGATCCCTGGCAGCTCCGTACTACACTCCCCTTCTTCAGAGAGAGCAGCTTGCTCCATATGTTCCCCCAGACAGGAACCTTGTCCAGGGCCTCCTTCCAAAAGCAAGTACCATTTCCCACTTTGGTAATGCAAGGCTTTCTTTTTCTTTTTTTTTTTTTTTCTTTCTTTCAATTTTTATTTGTTTCTTCAAGTTTCAGTGAAAGTCATTTAAGGTGAGTTTGAACTGCAATTTTGAAGTCTCTCCTCAGAGCAGGGGCTCACATCAGCATGGACTGTTCAAAATCAAGGTCGGATTCCTCTCCCCAACCTAGGTGTAACATCTATGGGTAGCAACAGTGTTGGACTCTGGGCCAGGCATTTCTAGGCTCTTGACTTCTTATCCAAAGAACTGAAAACTTAAGGACTCGTGGGGCTATGCAAAAGGAGAAAGATTACTTTGTTTGGAGCAAGGTGATGGTGCGGGTTATAAAATGGAGACAGTCTCAAAGACTGACACCAACTGCGGTGTCCAAGCGCAGGGCCCACACTGTAGACTGGGGTCTGCCTCTGAGGGCTCTAAAAAAGCAGAGTTGGTTTCTAAGGAGAGTAATTTAGATATCTCTATCCGATATCATTTTCCTGCTGCCTAAGGCCCTTCCTTCCCTATGCTGTGTCCGGTTTTTAATGCTATGCGTTTTACTTTTAATTTTATTTCTTATTGTACTTTAGTTACATTTCTCCCTTCCATTTTCTCCCCTTACATCTTCCCATGTGCTCTCCTTCAAATCCATGGCCTCCTTTTGTCCCACTAATTATTATTGTACACACATAGGTATTTTATGTATGTGTTCCTAAATATAATCTTTTGAGACCATATAAAGTTACGTATGTATATGTTTTGAGGGATGACCATTTGTCTGGTTATAATTATGTGAATGACTAGTTAGACATAGGTACAAGATTACAGTAAAGAGGAAACCCTCCCTAAATGGTTGTGAAGAGTCAGTTTTGTCTTACTGCCTCCCTCTAAGGTTTGCTATGTACTACCATGAAGAGAGCTAGCGTTTTAAGGCACATAGAACAATGCCCTGTGAACAGTTTCACAGTGGCTGAAACATGGACAGGGTATGAGTGATACCAGCCGACAACTGTGGAGGCAGAGGGCCACGTGTCTTCTCAATAGAATATTACCGAGCAGCAACAGCAAAATAAGGCACCAAAGTGGACCCTGAAAACGTGATGCTCAGAAGAAAAGACAGCCCAGCCCAAAGAACCACTTCTTTATAGATGCACGCATCTGGGAGGTACAGTATAAAGAAGTCCACAGAAACAAAGTGGACTTTCTCAGAAATGGAAATGCTGTGACAGATCCACAGTCCTACAACTGTAATATAAATACTACTTAAACAACACTGCATACCACATGGGGGTGGGCGAAACTTCGGTACATGGAGTATATGACCACAAGACTATCTCAAAAAATGAACGTAAAAAGAATAAACACTTGGGTTGTCTACGGGGTCAAAAGTACGAGTATCTGCCTCTCACCTCCGTGTGCTCTGCAAGGCCATCTCTCCTAAATAGTATTGACCTATTTATCAAAAAGCAACAATGAGTCCAATGTGAGCCTGAAGTAGGAGAATAGGGAGGAGCGTTCTCAGGCCTAGCACAAAACCTTAAGAGGAAAAGGAATATAAAGAAAACAAAACATATTTGCAAAGAGGAAGACTAGAAACCCCAGAGCCCAATAGGCCACTAGCACAAACACAGAGGTACTCCAGGAGCCTGAAGGTGAGCTGTGGCTCATTATAATACTAAAACACACACAGCCCGGAAGAGATTTAAGATGCTAATGAGATGTGACTTGCGGTGTGGTATTTTGAGCTGTTGGAACCGAGCATGCTCAGAAAAGGCCTTGTTATGCAAATGCGTCCAAAAGCCCACACTTTGGCACAAAGCTCCAGTCCTCTTTGCACCTTCACTCTGAGATGCTGGACTCTCTGCTCCAGCCTCCTTCCTCCCTTGAAGGTGTGTCTTTTCTTTATAAACTGATTCTGCTCGGGTTGTAACCGTGTGTCCTTGCTCAGTTCTTTGTTCTAGAACACAAGGACCTGCACCCCTTCCGAAGATTCCCACTGATCGAGTCTTCAGTATTCCAGCCCTGGAGACAAAGAGACAAGTAAAGCAGAACTAGTCTCTGCCAGTCTTAAGATGAGGCGGCTGCCTGGAACTTCATGAAGTTACACAGAAGCTCATTGTGACTGGTTTACTCTACTATTATTCCAATTGCGATAAAAACTTAACAGAAGCAAAGCACTGCAGGCCCCAGGAGAGAGCATAAAAACGATTGCTTGTCTGGCCCAGACAAGGCTTCTGTAGTCGGGTAATTTTCATGCCTAACAGCTTCCACGTCTGAGCGTTTTGAAGCGCTTGCCTGGCCGGGCCTCTTCACAAACTGAGTTTTTAGGCAGATAATGGTGTGCCAGGCAGCGTTGATGCATGGATCCATGACCTGCTGCTGGTGGGATTGGTGGCCTGCCTCCAGCTCCGAAGGATACCCACGGTGCCTGGACATTGCTCTTTGATCCTAACCCCCAAACCTACCCTGTCTGATACTCTGGTACTGGAGATGGATAGATTTAATCACGCAAGTTCTTCAGGGTGCTCATAGCTATTCACTGATGCATCTCGTTTTCTTCTGCCATGAACTCACAAGGCAGGGCGGTACTGAGGAGCGGAAGTTGTTGGGAGAGATTTTGATAATTGAACCTCCAGAGTCTCTTACATTACCTTTGTGGACAGAGCTGGGGCCCCTGTGCCAGGTATTTGGTGGGTCATAGTTAATAAGGAGTGATCAGGCCAGGCTGAGGCAGGACTGACTGTACTCCGGATTGCACCACGGATCTAAGTCCTTACAGTAACATCGGACCTTTGGGTGCCAGGTACCATTTCCATCATGGTCCCAGGCAAATCCCTATGCACTTTCCTTGTCTTTACCACACAGCACTTACCGAGTGTACGCATACACTCATCTTACCGAACAACCTTCTAAGGCTAGAAATGTTCTTTTCTCTTTGTTCTACAGAAAGAAGGAAAAGGGAAGGAGGGAGGGAAAGGTGGAAGTGAAGGAGGGAGGTATGGAGGGAGGGTAAGACAAGGGATGGAGAGAGAAGGACAGAGTTGAGACTAACCTTTCCAAGTCTTAAAGCTCATAAGCCGCAGTGTCCGGACTTCAACCCAGGCCTTCCTCCCGACTGGGATTTAATCACCTCACTATTTCGCATGAGCAAAACCAAATTACTTCCAATTCCCCCAAAGTGCAATTTTCTCATGCCTTTGGGCAGGAATGGATCTGGGTTTTGTAGGGCTGAAAGTTTATATTGTTTTGGAAAGCCTATTTAAGGGAAAAAAGAGACAAACAAAAGCAAAATAATAATGAAATTTTAAATATCCTATAGATACTTATTACAAATATAAAAATGGCATATTATAAACATAAAAGCTAAATATCACAGAATCCGGAAAATAAAATTTTCTATCATAATTTTCTATTTTATAGAGTAAGTAGGGTTTTTCATATTCTTTTTGAGATTGTACTTACCAATCACTTCCTTCACATGCACAAAGTACTGGGACCTCATTTTCTACAGAGAGAATGGAAGATAATTCAGCTTTCCCAGAAATTGGCAAACAATAGCCTGAGGCCAGGTGGTGGTTTTGTGAATAAAGTTTTATCATAAAAATCATGTCCATACAGAAGTGAGTACCTGAAGCAGATGACAAGGTTTAAAACAGCTACTACTACCTGGACCTTTGATGTATGACTTACCCTGGGAAGACACAGAGAAATATGTGCTTACCCCAAACAAACCAAAAAAAAAAAAAAAATCATATTTGTAATGGTTTTCTTGGTAGCCAGCTTTATCCTCTCTGGAATCTTAGAGGGTCTGTGAGGACATTTTCAGGATAGATTAACTGAGTGGTAGAACACCCCCCTGTAAAGTGAGCAGAGCCTGCTAACAGAGGCCTGAGGGGAAGGCAGCTCTCTGCTTGCAAACCATCACTTCTTGCTGAGAATACCTACCCAGTTGTCACTGCTGCTGCCATTCTTCCGACATCAGCACAGAGTGCCCTGGTCCCTCCAGCTTAGATGGAAGATCAGAGCATCTCAGGAGATGCTCATCAGATTGAAGCTGCTCATGCACCCAGCCTTATGGACCGAGCACCTACTGGACTTCTTAGCTCCTCTTGTATATCAACAGCCATTGTATAGTACTCAGCTCGTAAGCCAGTTCCATAAGCCCCCTTCTTTCAGATCTGTCCCTCTAGAAAATTCTAATATGCCATCCAAATCCAGCTTGTTGAGCCAATGGAAGTTATCCAGTTACTTACAAGGAGTTAGGCAGCTACAAAGGCAGCTACAGCAGGGGAAAGCCTACACACAGCGTGAACCACAGTCAACTTCCCACCTTCTCTGTACTTTAGCACATCCCCTAAATAATGTGTATCTTAGATAGAGTCAGAAGTAGAGACTACCATGTCATAATACTCTCCCTCCTACCCCTCCTACCAAAGGCTCTAATGTCTTTAGCTTCAGTACCATAGACCCAACTCTAAGCTGTTTGCTGTTGGCACTACAGAGTAAGGTCATGTGGTGATGGTCCTAAGGAGCTCAGCTTAAATAGCTGTGCCACAACTTTGCATGTGAAAATCGTATCTCGTGTAGAAAATATTTAAATTCATGGCTCTGAATCTTAACCTGCACTTCCAGAAGTACCTGACCAACAGATCTATCAGAGAGGACCTGGGAGGATAGACCACTGGGGGTCACGTGCCAGTCTGTGTGGACAGGGGACAGAATACTAATTTCACAGTCCCTCAGAACTACACAGAATGCAAAGCTAAATAAATAAAGATGGGTGGGGAGGCTCCAAAAGGATGTGTCACCCAATAATGTGAGAGCGGACAAACCCACAGGCTTTGTTCTTGAAATTTGATATTTATTTGATTACAACTTAAATATGTTCCATAATTTTAGTCATTGCTTTTTTCTTCCCCGTTAGAGAGTTTGCTGTTTGACACTAACACTCAGGTTTGGATGTAAGTTTATTGCCTCTGACCCAAGGAAGACACTGTACAAACGAATGCTACCTGGGTATTCAAATCTTCATGGATGGAAATTTAGCTTTGCTACTTTGTAACAACAGAGGCAATGGACATTTGTACACTAGCGTCTTTCTCAATTTGTCCTTAATGCTCTTTGCTGATGGATAAAATTAGGGATGGAGTCTTCCATAACTTTTCTAAAGCTGCAATAGTGAGTAGAGTCAAACCCCATTCCTATGTGAATGAAAATCCTGGGTTGTTCCTAGCATTAGAAATCTTTCAGTGGTAGTCAAAGTGGTAACTCTGGATATGAACACCACCAGAAGTAATCCCTACACTGGGAAAATTGAGTGTGGTGGTTTAAATAGAAATGGCCTCCCTAGGCTCATAGATTTGAATGCTCAGACACTAGGGTGTGGCACTATCAGGAGGTGTGGCCTCATTGGAGGAAGTATGTCACTAGGGATGGAATGTGAGCTTTCAAGTGTTCAAGCCAGGCCCTATAGTATCTATCTCTTCCTGCTGCCTGGCAACCCAGATGCCAAACTCTCAGCTACTCTCCAGCCCCTTGTCTGGCTGCATGCCACCATGCTTCCTGCCATGATGACAAAGGACTAAACATCTGAACTATCAGCCAGCCACAATTAAATGCTTTTCTTTTTAAGAGTTGCTGGGTCATGGTGTGTCTTCATAGCAATATAACACTGACTAAGACAGGAGCTGGTCCCAAGAAACAGGGCATTGCTGTACTAGGTCTTGTAGTTCATTAGTTTGGAAGAATGTGGACTTTGGAACTTTGGACTAGGAGAGCAATGGGATGTTTTAAATATGGGCAATCCTAGTAGGAGCATGGAAGACAGTGGTGCTGAGGGTGATTCGAAATGTGGGGTCCCAGTTCAGGAGATTTCAGAGGAGAATATTTGTATGTGGCCTAACGATTTTTCTTTTTGATATTTTGGTGAAGAATTTAGCCACTCTTTGCCATTGTCCAAAATATATGCTTGAGGCAAAGTAAAGAGTTATGGACTAACAGCTTTGGCAGAGGAGACTCCCAGACAACCTAGAATTGACCGTGTTGTATTGTGGCCAAGCTTATGCTGATCTACAATGAAAAGGAACAAGATGAACAAGGAAAATACACAGTGTACTGTTTGAGGGGAAAGGGAGTGTCAGGAAGTGTAATGGGGTTTTATAGATATAGATATAGATATATAGATATATATAGATTGCAGAGCTAGTACCAGGATAACCAGGGTTAGGCAAAAAAGGAAACCATCAAAACCAAAAAGCTGTGAAAATGTATTTGAACAAAGGTCTATGTTCCAACCCCAGCAAGCATCAGAACTTGGCAGTCAGCTACATGATTCTGGCTTTAGAGTAAAGGATACAAGAAAGGGGTTATGGGGTCATCATTCAAGACTAAGGGAAGTATCTAAGACCAGGCAAGTGTCAGAGGTATCCCTGCACAGAGGCCTAGAGAAGAAGTGTGAAATTGGGAAGGTAAAGCCTGGATTGCCTTGGAGAGCCCAATTTAATGGATATGCCAGATTCGTGGGATACCAAGGAAAGCTGCTAACAGGGAGTGTGAAACCAGCCCAAGATTTAGAAGTGGGTTGCAATCAAGCAAGCTGAGATGACTAGAGGTCTGAAGGATGTTTTGATATCAGACATGGAAACAGAGTTTGCCCTGCTGCTTTTAGGTCTTGCTTTGGTCCAGTGTTTCCTCATTATGCTCTCTTTCCTTCCTTTTGAAGTGTTAATGTATATCCTGGGTCAATGTATGTTGGAAGTATGTGATCTGCTTTTTGATTTTGATTTTATAGACAGTTACGGTTAAGAGATTGCTATGAGTCTCAGGAGAGACTTTTGGACTACGAACTTTTAAACAGTCCTGAGATTGTTACAGACTGATGGGACTTTTGAAGTTGGACTGAATGCAACTTTGGATTATGATATGGCTACAAGCCTGCGGAGTCAAGGAGTGGAATGGGAGCACTGGAATAAGAATGGACTCATAGAGTCATAGATTTGAATGTTTGCTCACTAAGGAGTGACACTATTAGGAGGTATGGCCTTATTGGAGTAGGTATGATCTTGTAGGAAGTGTATTACTGGATGTAGGCTTTGAGGCTTCAAATTTTTAAATAATAATGCTGCCTGCTGATCCAGATTGTGAACTCTCAGCTACACCCCACCACCATGTTTGCTTGTATGCCACCATGCTTCTGCACTGATGTCAGTAGACTAAACGTCTGAACTATAAGTCAGCCGCAATTAAATGTTTTTCTTTATAAGAGTTGCTATGGTTATTGTATCCCTTCATAGCAACAGAATATTGACTAAGACATTGAAGTAGGAAGATTAAGGTCAATATCATCTCTACAGTGAGTTCTAGGTCAGGCTGAGGTATGTGGTAAATATTGTCTCAACCACTCAAAGGCAAAACAAAACCCACAGTGTTGATATTATTATAAGCCATACTTTTCTCTCTCTGTCATGTTATTTGGAGATTTTTCAAGATGGCTGAATTTCAAATCTGTTTGTGCACAAAAATCACCTTGGATAATTATGCTGTTTTCCAAGTTTTGTTCCTTGTAATTTTTACTTAATAAGTATTAAGCAGAATCTGAGAGTATGTATCCTATGTACCATCAGGGAATATTACAAGTGCAAAGAAAATTAACCATTCACCTATTCACCAAGCTAATCCCTGATAGTACCCTTTTCCTCCTCCATGAAAGGGATGCCTTCTCCCTGGATTCCAAGTTGACTAACTCCATCTCTGCTTGCATATTGTTTCTACAAATATGTAAATGTCTGTATGAATATAATGTAGTTTGCATATTTTATTAATCATTTTTAATGAGTTTTGTGTTTGCATATATGAATGAGAAATGGATGTGTATATGTGTGTCTATGGGCCTGCAACACCAAGATCAGAGGAGAATCTTTTAAGTTGGTCCTTCCTTTCTACCTCTTTTGAAATGGGGCCTCTGGTTCATCACTATATGTACCCTGCTAGTTGGCATGTGAACATTCTGGGATTGTCTCTACCTTAATCTCAAGATAAAAAGTTTTAGATGACAAGTCTGTACATATTGACATGGCTTTGGAGGTATTAAACTCAGATCTTCACGCTTGCCTGCAAACCATAACAACACCGTCCTAGTCCTAGTCTTACATACTACAGAATTGATGTAACTTTACACCCCTTTCTGTTGATCTTTCACCTGTAGTTTTTAATATCTAGCCACAATTATAAAAGCAGATCCGATCCTTAATTATATTACTGTACAATAAACTACTGTTTAAATTGTTCATATTTTGCCCAGCTTATTTTCTTGATGAATACACATAATATTTTTGAGTTTTCACTTTTCTAGTACTGCAGTGAACACACTTGAACATAACATTTTATGGAATGCTTTCTCTAAATTATATACCAGGAAGCAAAATAATTGAGCTACAAAAGAAGGAATCTATTTTTTTCAAAACTGTTAAAGTGATTCTAATGAACAGCCAATTGAAAGAAATATTGAGTCTTTGCTGATTCCAATGTTGTGTTTTATTGCTTCTTAAACTCCAGTGTGCAAATTGATTTCCTGGACATCATGTTAAGATGAAGAATTCAATAAATCTGGTCAAAAATCTCCTGGGTGATATTGGTACTGGTACCCCACATTTTAGCTATAAACTAAATGAAAATAAAGCCTTATTCTTACAAGACAGTCTACTGGATGCTAGTTATGGGTAAAGACCAGAAGACACAGGGAAGAATAGAATAAATGAACATATAGTCCTCTTCTGTGATGGTCCCAGCTTATGCATGATATCTTTAAGGTCCTATTTGGGTGAGAGATTGGATGACTATCCTAGGTAAGACACAATTTTTCTATCTTATGCTCAATGCAAGAACACTTGCTATATTGTCATGTTTTTCAAAGGAAGATGATCTAGCCTATTGGAGGAAGTCCCAGGATCATTGAAGTGAGATTCAACCTCAGTTTCTTTCTGAAGGCAAAACTAGACACTTGGTATAATCTCATCAAGACAATGTTTTTCTCCTTTCCTTTTGTTTTTTTTCTTAATTTAGATGAATGTATGTGTATGCATGCATGAGGTATGTGCCTGTGTGCATGTGTGCGTGTGTGTGTGTGTGTGTGTGTGTGTGTGTGTGTGTGTGTGTGTGTGTTTCCAGGTCCAGCAGGGCAGTGAAAGGAACAGTGTGACATGGTTCCTGCCCCTAGAGCTGAGCCAACAGGATGTGGGTCTCCTTAAGTGCTGATGGTTGCTGTAGGCATAAAGCTTGTTTGCATATTAATGTACATATTTTACTTTATGTTCCTCTTTCAAGGGAAGTTTTTCTTGCCAGTGTTATTGGGGGAATGTGCTCCCTGTCAAAGCTAATGACTCCACAATAATCAGGAACAGCACGAGTCTGGGAAGTGAGAATGTGTCTTATGATCCTCAGCAAAATGGTGATGCTGTGACCTTCAGGACAGCCCTTAAGTCTGTGGGAAAGAACTCTGAAAACATGAGTTCAAGAATACATAAATCAGAGCTGTTCTTTACTTTTCTCAACTATGTCAAATAATGATAAAATATGAATTGTAAAATGGATGTTATAGACCTGAAAAAAAAAAACAGAAAACAGCTGCACTAATGAGTTAGCTTACTCAGAAAAATATTAAAAGAGACATTATTTGGTCAATAGAGGAAAAAATCTGGATCACAACATTGAAAGGAGTAATTAAAATGCAAGATGGTTATATAATATTAGTGACAAAATCATGGTCTCCTCCATGAAAGCTATCAACAACTAAATTTCATCCTGATATTCTACTACTTAAAGGAGTGCAATCCAAAGAGGGTGTGGACTAAAAAAATTCTGGTATCAAGAAAAAAGATGATGGCTTAATGATATTCCTACTATCTTGGATTGTTTATTACTTTCTAATAATAAGTCTTGGAGTTACTGAGATAAAAAAAAATCCCAAGGTTAAAAGAATAATTGAGGTAGCTAAGGATTTTTAAATGAACTTCAATGATGCTTGTATCAGCATTAACAGAGCTTGCTAAATTGTAAAAACAAACAAAAAATATAAAAAAGTATTATACTTAAAGCTAATTTTCTAACATAAAGATAGCCTCTATGTCTATACTTGGCAACCATAATCACTATGGCCAGTGAACCACACAGGACTTGCTATGTTAAAAAATAATGTACTTGCTGTCTCACTCATTTGCCTCAAATATGCTCTGTATTTCAGTTAATAAGAGTCAAGGGGCTATGGTCATAAAATGCTGATTCATGGAATGATCAAACAGAACCTGGGGTAAATGCTTAAACTGATATGCAATATCTAAGGAAGTAGCTTTATAAATGAAAGACTGGGCTTTTTCTTCAAGAGAGTAGTTTACAGAGTTGCCATCTTGTATCCATCATTGACTCTGAGTCATTCTTCTGATGCTCCCATTCACTCCTTCCTCAGAACCCTTAAGCTGAGGCTGGTTCTCGGCCGTATGTGTATCTCCACACATGTGCAGTGCTCGTGAAAGTCAGAAAAGAACACTGGAGCTGGTGTTACAGGTGGTTACCAAACTTCCTCTGCAAAAGTATTAAGTGCTCTGGACCATTGAGCCATCTCCCCACTCCACCCCACCTCCAAGGGAGGTGATAGAATATTGTCATAGAATACCCTGACCAAAAGCAACTTAGGAAATAAATGGTTTATTTGACTGATAATCTAGGTTACCGTCCATTACTTCTAGAAATCCAAGGCAGAGCAGATAGAGAACAAAGGCATGGACCATTACTTGCTTGCTTTTGGCTAGCTTTCTCATTTATACTTCTTAGTACTCCTCACCTAGAGACTGTTGTCAACCACAGTGGACTAGTCTTCCTAGTCTACATCAATCAACAATCATGACAACCCCACAGTCATGCCTACAAGCCAACCTGATCTAGATAATTCTTCACTAAGATTGTCTTCCCAGATGATTCTAGGTTACATCAAGTTAACACTTAAAACCAATAGCAAACACATTAAAGAACAAGAGAGAAGGAGGAGAATGTGGACTACTTTGTTGCTTCACAACCTCAACTCCTTCATGTAACAGTATAGAAACAATACTGTGCCAAGTGAACACCTACATGGGCACACAAATGCTAAGAACCAACAGATGCATGGCTCTGAGATGTTACTGAAAACATTTGTGTTTAGATTTGGATGATAATGGACTTAGGTTAGCCAGTGTTAAAAAGACTATAAGCATATCTTGTACTTCTACTGTACTTACTTGATCGTTCTGAACACATTTTATGTATAACTCAAAAGGGTTCTACTTTATAAGCATTCACAGAAAGTAGGAAAAAAAGGAATGGCTCAGTGATCAAGGGCACTGACTGCTATCACAGTGGCTCAAGGTCAGGTCTTAGCACCTCCACCAGACAGTTAACAACCTCGTGTTCCAGGAGATGCAGCACCCTTTTCTGGCCTCCACGAGCACCTACGTTCACACACACACATAGCCACATACAGACACACACAAGCACAAATAATTGAAAATGTAATACATCTTTAAAACAGTAAAGAAAGATATGGGGATATCTCATAGCCTTCACTTCAAGTCCCCATCCTCAGAAAATGAAGAGTACAACTTTTATTGTAGAAAAACACATTCCTTGCTTCCCATGAAGCATCCACAGTTAAGTTCGGTGTCCATGCTGCTGGTACAAGCCTTGTAACTTTAGAAATCTGCTCACCTTGCTAAGTTCTCAGTACAGGGTGCTTCTTAGTCGAACCATAGGAAAAAAGATGAAGATTTGTACATTTCCTAAGGAAAAAATTCAGAGCTCTCATGATGGTTACTGAGACTGTTAGCTCTCAGATGCCATGCATATGATCTGGCGAATACAGCTAGCCGTAAAAATTGAACTTCTGAATGAATTGCAGACTTTACAGTTGAGATTGGCCGTTATTAACTTAGAAAAAAATCAGAACATTCTAACCAGGTAACACAGGGCTACCCATAAGCACTCTGGTGAGAATTGATCATTTTATTTTTTAAAGTGAACTGGATACAAACACAACATTTCTACAAGAGCAAGAGCCCCAGAGTTCCAGCATGTAATAATTATTGACTTGTTGTTTATAAGCAAGTCTGAAAAGTCTCTTTTTAATTAGTTTCCTAGTGACTTTCCTTTTCTTTTTTAATTAAACAATGCCACAGACAAACTTTTGAAGCTAAAGACAGTTTAATGGATATGATCTGTCTGACTTTCTTTTTTCTAACTGTATTCATTATAGACGAATCAATGGAAATTGATAAACTCATGATGGAAATAAAAGAGGAATGTATTTGTATTCATTACATGGGATTGGAGATGATCATAAAATGAAGTGTTGTTATAGGGAGATATAAACCCAACCTATGGAATTGTTCAATATGGGAAGAACGAGATACATTTCATTACCATGGTAGGGGGCATCTCTGAAACGAAAGCCAATAATTTTAAAAGTCTTGAGCATGAGGTTATGCTGACTATTCAGTTCAATACGTTAATTGACAATAAATCTTACTTGCCTCTAAAAGGCACTTGACGAGTCATTTTCAAGATGGTCATGATTTTTTATGATGCGGAACTTTTAATTTACAGGGATGATAAAAATAGACTTACTTTCAGCCACTTGTATTTGATTTAATTACCTAATCAACTATAAATCATCTACTATTGAAAAAGTAATTTAACATAGATGATATTTGGCTGTCGTATCTTTTGGGTAACTGCTAGAAAGAGTATGGTAAAGTGGAAGAAAAACCCTGTGATAAATCTCTTGTGCTTCTTTTAAAATCCAGAAGAAGTGTTCGGAGTGAAGACAGGATGGTTTCCCTTGGGAAATGAGAGATTAGCCTTTCGTTATGTCTTAATCAGATATACCCTCCAGGAAAGCACTGCTGTCATCATAGTGAATAAAGTTGGGATGGGTTTCTTTTCTAGTATTTTTTCTCAGTTTTCCAATGTTGTCATATTTGGTCTCTACTGGCAAGTTGGACATGAATTTCAAAACTATAGCTAAGATTAACTATGGGAATAGAGTCCCAGTTCAGTAGACCCTGCAAGATTAAATGCCTGGATGATAGACAGTAGTTATTTGTGATTAGAGAAGAAAGGTGTGGCTTCCTAGAATAATTGGAGGCTCTAAAGACCTGGTGTCAGAAAACCTGCACATGTCTCTTTCCAGAATTGGCCAGGTAGCTCAGACACGCCCCCTTTCTATTTGCCTCTCCAGAGGCAAGTAGAAGTCTGCAGTCCTTTCATGACCATATGCTAATTGATGTCCATTTGCTTCTAAAATGCAAATCTTCTTTTGTCACTTAGCTGCTCAAAACTTGTCTGTGACTTCCCATCATGCTTAGTATAGTCTGACATTTCAAGGCAAAGCCTTTTCTTAGTACATCCCCTCCTGAAGATATCATTACTAACCAATGCTATGCCTTTGTTCCAAATCTTCTGAAGGTTTTTCTAGTACCTGGAAAACAGACTTATTGTGTGCCTGTCTGAGTGGATATGTGAATGGATGGATGGATGGATGGATGGATGGATGGATGGATGGATGGATAGGCAAATGGGTGGTTGGATGGATAGATAAATAAATGAATGAACTCCTTCCTGGAAATAGCTATTTATTATCCTCAGAATATCTTCCTTTAATCTAAACTATCTCCATCTATATTTCTGAGCTGTCAGTGTGACTCAATCATAGTCACTCGCTAGGTCCTAAGGTGGTAATACTCATTGCGGATGTATAATTCTGTTCATGGTTCCAACCTGCAATCTTGGTTCAGTCTTTGGAGGTCCCTAATGTCCTGATGGTGGACACCAGTATCCTTGACTCATATGATTCGTAATTCTCTCCTTCTGACTGCAAGGCAGGAGGTGTCTATAATTTTTCTGTGCATACCCTTGTCTCTTCTTTGGAGTCAGCCCTTGACTCATGCTTCCAGACTTCTGATATCTGTAGTTCCTGGTTCACATGTCAGTCCAGGCGGTGTGATAGATACATTCTTAGTGAATTTGATCTTCAACTTCTAACACAATACTTTTCTCACATTTGGTGATTATCTCTGGGATTCATTTATCTAAATTTCACATTCAATTTGTAATAATAAAATGCATTATATGAAAAAGTTAATTTTTTGAAGCAATAAAATGGGTGCAGTGGGTTCGTTATTTGATTCTACTTACACGGCTACATAGAATTTATTCTTTCGGTTGGTTGAGCTTCCTATATTAAAATAAGTAATGATGAGAAACTAATGATATCCAAAATACATATGTTTGTGCTTATGTATAAAGGAAACATAGTAGTTCATTTACTTAAGAGAATCATTACAACACAGGCATCCCTACTTTCATATATCCTACCCTTAACCCCGAGTATAAACCCATTTTTACAAAGAATGACATTAATGTCACATAGGTCACTTTGTGTGCTGTGTGTGTTTTATTTTATAGTTGCTCAAGAAACATTTCCACACACTTTCATGATCATAACTTTAATATCTGTATAATATCCTATCATCTTCATGTAGCATCGTTTAGCTCCTCATTCCCTCATGGATGGGAAATTTCATTTCTATGCTTTGTTGCCATTGGAGATAATACTGAAAAGGCTAATAAAATGTTGAATATAGAAAGTCTGATTAAATTTTTCATCTCTTTTCCCTCCTCCAAAGATTACTCGATTATCTCAAAATTCATTCTCTTTCATTTTTCTTTTAGTTTCTTTTCTCATGTTTTTTTGTGCTCATTGTTCATGCCTGTGACTGTTCTGTGATATTTTTTCCTATACCTTCAACCTTCATACACATACACTGTTTACACAGCAACCAGATATGGCATAAACCAACCTGAATCCACACACTCCAGCCAATCAGTAACAGTTGTGTAACATGAGAACAGAGAAATGATTGACAGCCAGCCCTCTTACTCAGGTACAAAAGAATCACACTGGTGCCGTGGGTTCACCATAGAGAAAACTTTACCTGTTACCTGGTACTTTAACTCTCATTTTGTTCAAATGACTTTAAAAGTTTGGCTTGCAGAACATAAAGATAGCTATTTGGGTTTTAATGTGTCTTCTTGTTTTCTTCCCACTTTCCTGTTTAAACAGCCGGATAGCACCATGCTAGCAATAGACCAGTTAGGGTGTCCATTCCTAATGACCCATGGTAATTCTCTCACAGATGCCTTTCCACGCTGTTCTGCTACATTTGTAAATGAATGGGTATCTCAGCTCTCACTAGCATTGGGATTTGTTGAGATGACTCTGAAGTTTTCACTATTATAAATATTGTTGTGCCCAGTCACTCGGCATGAGTTGATTTGAGAGCATGTTCTTCAACTGAGGATGGTTTTCTTAGGACAAATGCCTGAATTTGGAATAATTCTGACCATTTCAGTTTGTTACAACTTGAATTTTTAAGGTTACTTTATGTTTTTCTTTCACAGAAATGTTTATCAATGATTTATTTTCAAAATGTATTCTTTGAGAATTTCATACATGTGCACAATAAAGTATGATTACATTCACCTTCTGTTTCTTACTCCCAGCCCTCCCCAGAGACTCGCCAGCGTGGCTTATGGCTCTTCTGAGCTTTAATTCCTCTCCTTTTCTTCTTTCTCTTCTACTTTTTCCTTGCTTGTTTTTTTTCTATCAAGTCAAGAACAATTCTAGCAAGGATGGCAAAGCACCTCTGAAGTTCCTACTCTAATTGAGGAGCTACTGGAGTTGTCTGCTGCTGTGGTAGGAAAAATTAGTGTCCTGTGGTCTAGCCACTGGTCAGTTTCACAGACCCCAGTGGATGTTCCACATCCAAGCACATATGGAAACATTGATTGGACGTAATGTGTGATTGCTAATCTTTTATAGCTACTGAGCCTTACCTATAGTATGATAGCACAGGAAAGACAATAAAAAATTAAAAGTAAAGAATTAATTAATTGGTTAATAAGAAAAACATATCTGCTCCAATAAAATTCCTACTCCAGCAAATGTGCTTCTGTAACCCTTTATACTTTGTCTCCCCAGATCATGCCTATATATCAAACAACTAAATAATAAATATATCCAAGGTTAAATAAACATTGTTGGTTGTGCCTATCAATATAGATCAAAGATTCAGAAATTATCCCGGTGGGTGTGGTGGTTTGAATAAGAATGGCCCTCATAGACTCATATATTTGAATGCCCAGTCATCAGGGATAGGCACTATTTGAGGAGGATTAGGAGGTGTGGCCTTGTTAAAAGTGGGTGTAGCCTTGTTGGAGAAAATATGTGGTATGTTTTGAGGTTTCAAAAGCCCATGCTAGGTTTAGTCTCTCTCTCTCTCTCTCTCTCTCTCTCTCTCTCTCTCTCTCTCTCTCTCTCTCTCTTTCTCTCTCTCTCTCCTGTCCCTTGCCTGCAGACCAAGATGTACCTCTCAACTACTTCAGTGTCATGTATGTCAACATAATCCTACCATAATGAAAATAGACTAAACCTCTGAAACTGTAAGCAATCTCCAATTAAATATTTCCTTTTGTAAGTGTTCCCTTGGTCATAGCTTCTCTTAACAGCAACAGTACAGTGACCTAAGTGACCTAGATACCTGGTATGTGCCATTATAATGGGGAAAAAAACTTACCTTTCTAGAAAGTCAGCTAACATGTACTGAATCTCACTCAAGTTGAACCTTCGTTTTGCCTTCTTTTGTATGGCACACAAATGAACATCAGTCAAACAGTTGATTGCTTAAAATGATACTCTGTCTTTCTACTTTTCAGCTCGTGATCGATGTTTGTGCCTATTGGTAAGTAGCAGTAAAATCCCTTTTCTGTTATTATTAATGTTATCCTAAGCTAAAATATCAAATTGTGGGGTTATCTCAGCTTAGAATTTATACCATTTCCTTATCTTCTCTCTCTGTCCCCCCTAATCCCCCTCAGCTTCTTAGCAGGGCCAATCACTCCTGTCAAATGTTCATTCACCTTTTCTAATGAGCCGTTAATGGCTTCTGGCATCATCTGAGGGACACGCATGGAGAGGACGGTTGGACTGCAGCATAACCGGGTGCGCTACGATCACACAATCATGCACATGGGATCCTGAATCGAGCCCCATGGCCATTTCCTATCTCCTCCAATGGTTTCCTGGAGCAGAGAGTGTTTAGAAATACAGCTCTATTTTAATGCCTCAGATTTGCCACTTTATCTGGCTGCAACTTCCCCTCTTGGAATTGATAACGTGTTGGTTCTGAATCATAATGGTTACTTCCTCACGAACATCTGATGTGGTGAAATTAACAAAGATGAGAACTCCCCAACAGTGGAAGCCAAGAAAGGAATGATGCGAATGTACTTCAGTCACAATACCAAAGAGAATCCCATCATGAATTAGTAACAGATGGGAGAGTACTATTCACTTCCAGTTTTACATAAATGTCTATAATGCGTGTTCTGATCATAAGTTTTTATTTCTTCCAGAGCTTCATTATGAGGCTAGCAAGATTCCCCATTAAAAAATAATAATAAAAGAAAAGCTTAGGATGGGTAGATACAATTTTCTCCTTTCTTCCCTCTGCTTGTTAAGTAAAACGAGTAAATAATTCAGGTGAAAGATACGCATATCATCTCATCTCTTGCCTTTTGTTTTACCAATAAATTATTACAAATTCCCCTAAGCCACATCGTCAAGAGCATGCATGTGTTTTCACATTAGCATCAATGGAAGAAAAGTGATAATTCGTGGAGTCTCTAATCTTTTTTTCCCATACGACTTGGGAAAGTAAAAAGATCTTCACCACAGCTAATTTGAGTTAGTGCCTATAGCAGGCTGATATGATGGCTGAGTTGCTACGATGCTTGCCTTGGAAGCATGAGGACCTGAGTTCAATACAAAGAATCTAGGTACAAGTGTGTCAAGCACACACTTGTAATACTGGAACAGAAATGCAAGGAGGAGGAGACAGACAGATAGATCCCTGGCACCTTCTGGCTGGCAAGGCTAGCTAGCCGACCTGGCAAGCTCTAGGCTAGCGAAAGACACTGCATAAAGCAAGGTGAACAAGTACTGAGAGATGACATCTAACATTGACTTACAACCTTCATATGCATCCATATCTGCACATATATGCACTGATGTGCACACACACACACACACACACACACACATATTTTCATCAACTATGCATCTTAGACTAGTGTAAGGCACATGATATAACTTAGAGGTTCCCTGCGGAGTCCCAGTCTTTTGGAAAGCACCAGCCATCTGCCACTTGATCACCATCTTTCTTGGTACCTTTGCAGCATCTGTGAGTTGCTAGGTGTAAGCCTTGAGCCTGCCTGAGCTTCATTACTGATATGCTGTACCCTATGTGGCCATTCCATCCTTAAATAGAACCATGGGATGTGGTACCTAACTTCTTAGTGGAGATCCAAAGGCATTTGGTATAACCAGAAAATGAGAGGATCAGCTCCACAAGGTGTGAGTCTGGACCAAAAACAGCAGATTCCAAAAGGATCTGGAAGCCAAATTGTCTCTTCTCCTGTGTGGACACATCCTCGGTGCATGTGGCTCCATTATTGTCATTCTGGTCTTTTCTCCAACGCCTTCTGAGATAGTGTCTCCCACAGAGCTCCCACACTTGCAGAGTGGGCCTGTAGAGCCTCTGTGCAGCTTGTTAGGAAATGTGGGCAGCTCTTCAGAGCTGTGAGTGGCATTGCCCTGTGTTTTCAGGCCTCACTTTCATTTCCTCTCACCCTAGTTGTTCTGGATATGCTACTCTCAAGCAAGCTCTCCATACTTCACAGTCTCTAAGCGCTTAATCCTAGCCTCAAGCTCCACAAGGTAATCCAGCAAGAAGCGAAGGCAAGCAAGCAACACAACTTTTCCTCAGGCCTCTTTCTATCTGGGCAGTGCTGCCCACACAGAGCCATAGGCTCCTCTCTTCTTCCATTTAACTCTTTCTGGGAATGCTCTCACAGAGCCACCTAGAGGTGTGCCTTCTAGTTGATTCCAGACTCATTCAAGTTGAAAAACCAATGCTACCCTTCACAGGATGCTGGGGGAATTATTCCAGAATCTCATGGTGATGCCGAGGACATCAGCAAATACCGAACCACAAGCCCACTTGCTTATGTTTTTTTTTCGGTTTTTACTAGAGGTGCACACCTGTGATTAAGCTTAGCTTATAAATTATGCACAGTAAGAAATTAACAACCATGACTAACATTCAAGTAATATAGTTGTCACTCTGCTGGTTAGCGTTTGTCAACTTGAAGCAAACTGCATTCACCCAGGAAGGGGAAATGCAATTTGAGGGATAGCTGCCATCACACTGGCCTGCAGCCAACCCTATGGGGCATTTTCTTGGTTAATGATTATTACTGGAGGGCCCAGCCCATTATGGGGAGTGCTATCCCTATCCAGGTGACCCTGCATTATATAAGAAAACAAGCTAAGCACACCTCAGAGAGCAAGCCAGTAAGCAGCACCATCTATGGTCTCTTCTTCAGTTCCTGCCCTCAGGTTCCTGCCTTGACTTTCCTCCATAGTAGATGATAAGACAAAGGAACCTATTCCTCTCCATGCTTTTGGTCCTGGTGTTTATCGCAGCAGCAGAGAAGGTAACTAAGAATAATTATTAATAGTATTAATAAGTTGTCATTCAAAGACCTGTGTGAGCTGAGAGTATGCCTAGGAGATGAGCCCAGATAAGGGGATTGACATGGGCATGTGATGTAGCTAAGCTGCCTCTGACCTTCTGAACCCCTGTCCAAAGGAAGGAAGATCACGTCTGTGTCAGGGAGAAAAGAGCCTGAGATTTCATCACAGGATTCAGAACAAGGTCAGAATTTAAAATGTGCAAACTGTTTATTTCTGCAAATCTTCCATGGAGAGTTTTCAAAATATAGTTGATGCTGTGTAACTGACTCTAGAAGGAGAAAGGATGGGTAAGGGGGACTCCTGTATGCTTCGTAAACAATTAAAGTCTTTTTTTAGTTTATGAAGGGTTGGGGATGCACATGTGTATGTGTGGCAGTCCTGGGGAAAACTTTGGGAGTCAGTTCTCTCTTGGTACCAAGATGGAACTCGGGTCACCAGGTAGCACACACTCCCACCCCTGAGACATTTCTCTTGTTCTGTCCCCAATTTTTACTTAGAGACAAAGAGAGAATCAAGCTCTTTGCTTCCTGCTCTGTAGACTCCTGGTATTTGACAGCCATGTGAATGTTCCTTTCACTTAAGACCCACTTCATTGATGCTTTCTAGCTGCCTCTCCAGTCAGAAGGACAGTTCTCTGTTCTCAGCCAGGAGAACTCCTATTCATCCCTTAGGAGCTAGCCTTCTCCTTTCTGGTATCATCCTGGTTTTATTAATCATCGTACTTCCTCCTCTGTCCCCCTCCAAGAGTCACTATGTCACATCTGTACTGACCCTTACTCCTGGGCTATACTTATTAGAGTTTCCATGTCCCATTATACTAGCTTCTTCTGTCCACCAAGGTAGATTCTCATTCTGTAGCCCAGGTTGGCCATGAGCTTGCAGCAATCCTCCTGTCTCAGCCTCTGGAATACTGACATATATGTATTTTTTTAATGTTCATGTAACCAGTCAATACTGATATGAAAATAGTTGAATTTGTTTGCATTGCAGCACTGATGCTCTGTGCAGTGTCAGAGGACAGCTCCAAGCCCAGAACTCACCATGTTCCTTGCATGGTTCCTTCTGTCTAACAAAACTCCTTATTCCCCTTAGCCAATCTTTCTTCCTTACTACAACACTTTATTTGTGAAAATGCTCTTTCAAGAAAAGGGGGATACAGGCATTATTTTAGGGAGACTTTCTAAGGAACCATAACAAGTCTATTTAAATCTTTTATTTGGTATTAACTAGATATTTTATCATAAGTGAGCAGGGAGTTTCTGGTTCACTGGTCTTTATTGCTTCCTTGAAAGCACTTCAACCTTTTTCATAGTTCAAGGCTGTATAATCCGCAATCCTTTTTTCCTTCAAATTTTAACTCCTTCACTGTGCTCCTCATATGTCCTCCTGTAAATGTCTCTCGGAACCAGTGTTGAGCTGTCATCCTGAACTAGAGCACACTTTGAACTTGTGGGAAAGTTGGCCTTTGAAACAGGACTAAAAGGATTTGAGTATTCCACTGTATTTCACCCTCAGCTAAGTGAGTGTCCTGAGCAATTTGCCCCTGGATTCTAAGTGACCTCAGGGTGCCGGATCTATAGAAATGGAACCAATAGTTCTAGGTTTATGTTTGGAAGAGACTCCATCTCTAGTCTGGGCATAATTCAATAAATGTCCGGATCCCTCTTCAGAATTCTTACAGGAGAACACAGTGAGAGTAGCAGAATCTCCCTGCTGGGCTTCCAGCCCCTTTTCTCAGTTTCATTTCTTGGGCTCCCATAGTGAGCATGTGTCTGTGTCTCCTTCCACCTCATCTCCATTTCCTCTTCCCTATGTCTGCTATTGAAGAGCTCTGTGTGTCTGGGTATTGTGTCCTTCCTTCTCCTCCTGCACCTCAGCACAAAGAGGGGAAACTGACTTCACAGCAAACCCTAGTGCTCAGCTCATAGTCCTGTCTTGAGATCCTCTATAGAGATGCGAACTCTGTCCTCTGTTTCCATTGCTCAAAACAGATCCAGTAATTGGGATACACTTTTTGTTCTTTTCCATCTCAAGACAGGAACTGAGACTTGTAATTCAGAATTCTGGTTGCTGGCCTGAATGGAGACAGAATAACAGGAAGACAAATGTCATTGCTGTGCTCTAATCAGCGCTGTCCTAGATTATTTGGTGTCCAGGGATGTAGCTAGGTGAACAGGTACTTACCTCATAGATACAAGGGTCTGGATTTAACTCTTAGAATCAATATAACAAAATCAGAGACATTCTCTCCAGCCCTAATCAATCATACATGCTTCCCGCTAATTTAAAACATACTACAAGGGCCACTGAAATCTGGGCGTGGTGCCACCCACCTGCAATTTTAGCACTTGGAAACACGAGACAGAGGAATTATGATGAGTTCAACATCACTCTAAGTTACAGATTCTCAAAAGCAAAACAATGACAATAACAACAACACTGAAATGTTTTGAATAGAGTGACTTTTGCAAAATAAATAAATAAATAAATAAATAACTGACAAGTGCTTAAAACAGCATACCTGGAATAAATCCTTTCTAATCACAGGAATCCCCACATGTGTGTTTTCAGTGAAGCAAAGCTAGATTGAGTAGAGAATCCATGTCAGGAAACAGATACACTTTTAGTTGTAACAGAAGAGGCAGAGGGAAAGAAAGGCCACTGGGTTGATGATGAGAGATGCGGTAGCCTAAACCCATCTATGGAAGTTACAAGATGACAATCACATTCTAAATCTGAATCTGGTGTGGTGGTGCATATCTGCTATCCCAATATTTCAGAGACAGAAGCAAGATGAATTTCCATAAGTTTCCAGGGTAGCCTGGTCTACACATTGAGTTCTGGGGCTGCCCACAACATGTAGACAGACCCTACCTCAAAAATATTAAGTAATGTATTAAAATCTGTTTTCCTAGAACTACAATGTGATGGGGTCATAAATGGTGTGTTTAACACGTGTCCAGTAAAGTTAGCCTAGTTGGCTCTCCCCCCCCCTCCCCTTCTTTCTCCCTCCTTTCCTCCCCCTCCCTCCCTGTGTGTGTGTGTGTGTGTGTGTGTGTGTGTGTGTGTGTGTGTGTGTTTGTATTTAGCCAGTGCTTCACAGATACAAACACTGGGCTACATTCTTAAACCTTCTTTTTCTACTTTTCCATTTTAAAAAGGGGTCCCAGCAATTTAACCTGACTGGCTCTGAGTTTACTCTATGCCTAGGCAGGCTTCTAACTTGTGATCTGCTTGCCTCAGCTGCCTAGGTAGCTGAGATCATAGTTATGCATCACCAGGTCTAGATGACTGTTTTCTGAGTCACCATACAGCTTCATAAAAAGTTTATCATCAACCTCATTTTTCAGGAAAGGATCCTCTATGAAGAATCAAACTTTTGGTTCTATATGAATGTGCTTTAAGGATAAAGTACTGCATTGTATCTTTAAGGCCACTCTCCCTTATGAAGCTAGAACACAAGAACTGCCATTTCGTCATACTTGATCACATGGGCAAGTCCACAGGTTAATCAAAGCCATGGCAAGTGTGGCCTATCTTACCCTTTTCAAGGCATGAAGTTTTATAATGCCAAGCCCAACCCCAACATCTAATGAGATTTCCTCGTTACAAGAGAAGAAACTGAAGTTGTCATAAACCATCAGCCAGGGAGTTCTCTAAGCCCTTTGCTTCTCTGCTACTCATTTCTCCCTACAATGGGCAAGGAAGTTCC
The DNA here is from genome assembly GCF_011064425.1 of Rattus rattus. Taxonomy (NCBI): domain Eukaryota; kingdom Metazoa; phylum Chordata; class Mammalia; order Rodentia; family Muridae; genus Rattus; species Rattus rattus. The sequence continues at coordinate 14,137,201 of NC_046162.1, read as the reverse complement.
AGAAGAATGCCTCACTTACATGGTGCAATCTTCAGCTACCTTGTGGGATGTCTTCTGTCATGATTGCTGGTGTCCAATATGACCCCCATAAGAGCTTAAGATGTTTTTTTAACAACCAGCTCAGTCAACAGGTTCCAGAGGGACTACTGGTATTTCATAGAAACTTTTCCATCTGCTAATTAACTTTGACAAAGCTTAGTCACCAGCTTCCTGACTCATCCCTCTGCCTCCCCACTTAGCCCCAGGGTGGAGTGCATTTCCTGTGGCATCCATCATTACCTGAGATCTAACACCACCACTGATGTAAATTGCTCATTTAATGACTCAGTAAATTGACCTGCAGCTTCTGAATTGCTGTGCTACTTCATTATCACTTGCGGATGTCCAAGTTCAAAGCACTTCTCCAGAAACTACATATAATGTACTTGTCTCTCTCTTGTTTTACATGTATACACATAGATGACCTCATGTTGACCCTCTTCAGACAGGTAGGAAGCTGGAGATGGCGCATCAGTTAAGAGCAGTTACTGCTGTTTCTGAGGATCCAAGTTAGTTCCCAGCACCCATGTCAGATGGCTCATAACTACTTCAGCTCTTAGAATCCAATTCCCTCTTCCAGTCACCTCAGCCTCTGGCACCCATAAAGATACTATCACACATGTGTATATATACATAACTCAATGAAATAAATCTTCAGATAGGCACATGGTTCTCAGCCCTATCTTGTAAATCCCAAATCATCTATAGAGCTTTTCTCAATTGTTCTCAGTCTTCATGGTATAAGAGCAGCATGCCTTAAAATGAATTGATAAAGTGGAGATTTAAAGACTTTGTTGGGATTTGGTAACAGTAAGAAAAAAAAGATATCTTCAAGTACCTGGAAAGAATGCTGAATGTGTGAGTGAAGGAGAAAGACAATTTCTTCAGGGGTTACCACTGGCAAGGTGCCATGTTCCTGTGAAGAATCTTCACTCATACTCCTGTAAGGGATCCCAATGAAGCTCACTGATTCACACACACATGTATATGCACACTCCCTCATGGACACTCCTGTGCATGCATAATGTACATACACATACACATAAACAGAGATATGAAACTACACAGAGACTAGTTAGAATTCAGAAGAACATTGGTGGGATGAAAGGGATATACAAGGGTAATGGAAAATGATCAGAATGCACGATACATATATGAAAATCTCCTGGTAAAAATCATTTCTGCATACAGTTAATGTTCCCTAATAGAAAGCATTAAAAACATTAAAAACAGGAAAACAACAGTGGAAACAGAGAGTGGAATGGAATGAGAGTTTCCTTTTCCACAGGATCTCCTGGATTAAGACTGTGAGGCAAGAGCTCGCTTTCTCTCTCTCTCTCTCTCTCTCTCTCTCTCTCTCTCTCTCTCTCTCTCTCTGAGTGTGTGTGTGTGAGTGTGTGACTGTGTGACTGTGTGTGTGAGTGTGTGTGTGAGTGTGTGTGTGAGTGTGTGACTGTGTGTGTGTGACTGTGTGTGTGACTGTGTGTGTGAGTGTATGTGTGTGAGTGTGAATGTATGTATGTGTATGTGTGTGTACATGCATGCATGTGTGTATGTGTGTGTATGAGTGTGCGTACGTGTGTGTGTACATGCGTGTGTGTGTGTGACTGTGTGTGTGACTGTGTGTGTGTGTGTGACAGTGTGTGAGTGTGTGTGTGTGTGTGTGTGTGTGTGTGTGTGTGTAGTGTGTGTGTGAGTGTGTGTGTGTGAGAGTGTGTGAGAGTGTGTGTGTGTGTGTGTGTGTGTGACTGTGTGTGTGCAGCAGTTGTAGCATATTTGTTAAAGCAATCACTGGGTGTGACTGTGAAGAAACCTAAATCCCTGCAGACTCTGAGTCTCTACAAGAACAATGGCCTCCGCGCTCAGTAAGCCAGGTGTATGCTAGAAGTCCAGTATTGCCAAGCTTCAGGGAGCCGAACTGCATCCCCTGTCAGCCCCCTCATCTGATTTTATGGAACCAACCACGGTGACGAATGGCCCTGCATTTGGAAAGCTGTCCCAGCTCTGGTCACAGCTGAACCTCTCTGTCACTATTGACGTATGTGCACTCTGAGAGTCTGAGTGCAATTGGCCATCTGTCCAGGAGGCTGGAACCACCTCAGCACTGAGATAAAAATCAGAAAGCCAGCTCTTCTCCAGCACGCACCTGGATGGAGCCACAGTTCACAGACACGGCCTCACCTGCAGTGCAACACCAGGGAAGGCTCCCGGGTCTGTAGTAGGTAGAAGAGGGGGTCACACGAGACAGATGGATGCTCACAATCGCCTCCTAAGAAGGAGCCAAGAGAAAGGACTGGCCCGAGTGTGACTCCGGATCAAAGCAAAGGGCACGCCTTATGGATTCAATCAAAGTGGGGGTGGGGTATGGCTGCCTCCCTGTATGATGAATGACGTTCAGGTCGTCACTTTTCTTTAAGAATTGCTTTCTCCAACTGGAAAAATAGCAGTAGATTATTCTTTCGTCATTAACTGCCACAAAAATCATGAGAGCAACACACTGCAATTATGAATGTTTCCTCTGGTGCGTTCAGCTACAAGTCACCTGCACCACATTGATTTTTATTATTTATGGAGGAGATTGAGAGGGCAGAACCAGATGGTGTGGATTAAGCTCATGTGGTTGAACGAAGAGAGGGAGGGACGGAGGGAGGAAGGAAGGAAGGGAGGGGGAGGGAGGAAGAGAGGGAAGGATGGATGAAGGCAGTGAATGGAAGAAGGGAGGAGGAGCAAAGACAGGATTGAGGAAGAGAAGTGTTGAGGGAGGGTAAGAAAGAAAGGAAGAAGAAAAGGGTGGAGGGATGAAGGGGGAACATCCCTCAAGATGTTGATGGAGAATGGAAAAAAGAATCAAAGATTTAACCTTTCACCAAAATGTTTTCGGCAACCAGGGAAAGACTTAAATGCGAAAAAGAACATGGAATAACCCTCTACCCAGTACATCTGTGTCACTGCAAACCATGTGGGCTGGCTTCCTGTGTGGCTCGCAGGACACTATCCATGAAAGGTCAAGAGGAATGTTCTATTGAAGCCATTTCCATTTTTCTTGTCGTCCCTTTCTGACTCTCGCTCCACATCCCAACTCACGCACCTGCGCCTGCCTCTGTCCAGTTAGGCAGCGCTCCACCGTACGGATGCAGTCCCATTTGTCTTACTGTAACCAAGAGAATCAGTCTGCACGAAGCCAAAGCAAGCACTGCCAAGAAATAGGAATGGAGAAAGATTTACCACCTGCAGCAGATATGACTTCCAAAGCAGGGCCCTCCTAGAACAAATAGAACATAGGGATTTTGTTCAGGAACCCTATGTAGCCACCGAGAAAGCACTTTGGGTCCAGGCTCGCTCATGAGCAGGCTCAATTTCAGGTTTAAGAAAAGAAAATAGTAGACAAATCTGGGGCATGCTTAGCTAAAAGTCATCGAGTTCAGGTGGAGAAGGACAAAGATCACAGAAGCACTTTGTTTCTTGACCAGCTTCTACCATGGAGGTGATGAATGGGGACATCTCTGCACATGTTCAGTCAGTGTCATAAAAATGGCAACGGGAACACTTCTGGGCATGCTTGCCTGAGTCTTAAAGACAGCAGAAACCAGCAACAATTCCAGGCATAAACAGCTTACATCATTAGGTTCAGCTTAAAAAAAAAAAAGAAAAAGACAGAACTTTTATTTTAGTAAGTTAGTCTCTCTCTCTCTCTCTCTCTCTCTCTCTCTCTCTCTCTCTCTGTCTCTCTCTCTCTGTGTGTGTGTGTGTGTGTGTGTGTGTGTGTGTGTGTGTTCACGCACGCCCACACCCCAGTGATCTTCCTCCTGTGTCCATCCTCTACAGTACTGACAGGTACGAATGCGGCCATAGCTCACTTTTTTTTTTACAGGGGTGCCAGAATCCAGATACATATACTCATGTTTGTAGAGAAAAAGCCTTGCCCACTGAGTCATGTCCCCAGCCCAAAGGACGCTTTGAAGGAGTATTAGTAAAGGGATTAGCCCCTAAAGGGTCTGCTTCACTCGCAGCTTTGTGCATCCTCTTGACTGTCCGGGCTGAACACACCTCCCATTGCTAGACTACTATGCCAAGTCATGAGGTCGATCTATCCGGTTTCAGTTTGCAGAAGGGTCGGCCTCACAAGCAGCGATGTGTACAGTTCACGTGTCTGCCTGCACAGTTTTTCCCTTGTCCAACCTTAGTCCATGACGTGCATGCCTAGTCTAGCTTACTTATACTTTATTTTTGTCTGTCTGTCTGTCTGTCTATCTGTCTGTCTGTCTGTGGAGTTGTAGGGGAGGGTTGACCGGAGGCTGACCTCAAAGAGAATGAACCAATTTGTGAAGCAGCTGCTCTGAACTGTGGTAATGGAGAGCGCCAGGAAAGGCTCCTTTCCCAGCATGCCTGCAGCAGTGTCTGCCAGAAGCCTGGGTAGCAGTTGCCTCACGCAAGAGGCCTTCAGAAGGTTCAGTTTTTTGGCAAATAATCAGAGTAGGGAGCAGGGATGGGGGTGGGGGAGGACTGCCTCTGTTCTCAGCTCTCTTCCTAAAGACAGGGGGACATGAAGGGGACAGAAGGTGGGGACCACAGAGACCCCTTCAGCTCACACACTGAGGCGTTCATGTTCTGAGGAAATATCGCAAAGGTCTGTCCACCCATCACAACCACAAGGCCTCACAGAAGGCCTACTTGAGCTGACAGGGGAAGTCATTCGGTGCGGATACTCACAGGAGGCCAAGATAATCAGTGAACCTTTTGAAGGTAATTTATCCACCCCTTGCTACCTGCCTTTCCGGGATCTGCAGATGAGCCCATGTTTGCCACAAGCCGAGAAGAAAGCAGAGACAGGGAGCAATCCCTCTGAGGCTGCTCCGGGTCAGCTTTATCAAAATGATAAAATGTTTTGAGTCTTAGCAGCCCCCTGGGCTGACTGCGGGCTGGGCTTCCGGAGGTATTAAGGGGTGAAGGAGGTGAGCAAGCGGCCCTTCCAGGGTGTCCCGGTGGCATCTCTGGTGTCGCTGCTGATAGAAGTTTTATCAAGATAAATCTAGTGCTGCCCGGGAAGGATATTAATAAATTATCTAGTAATGAAAAATGTGAGGGGAGCCATACTCCTCCATCAGGCCCGTGATGATTACTTTGATAGATGTACTGGCAGGACCTTCGAGACAAGGCAGAAACGAGAAACACGACACACAAACCTTTAAGGGTGACCTCAGAGGAAAACACAAGTTGGTGAATGATACCAACTCTGAATGGGGGAAAAACAGAGCTCTGGGGCTCGTGTGTCAACTGCCGGATGGATGGGCTCCGTGATCAACTGATCATTGAATCCTGTGTCAGGCGCAGACGAGGGACGAAAGACTTGAAGGTGGGAGGAGGGAGAAGACAGAAAAGCCCTCAGTGCTTTCCTGAGCACTGGATCTCTGTTGGTGCAATCCCAGTGCCTCTCGAGTTACGAAAACATCTCATATTGCTTACTTCTCTAGTTGTACCCCAGTCCCCTGCAAGAAGCCATGTGACAAACGCATGATGGCCTGCCTCGGGAGGTGTTCGGATTCATGATTTGCGGGGATACTCTTATCATGGCGGAGGTGAAAAGGCACGAGGGATGCTTTGAGGCATGGCAACAGGAAAATGAAGCTGTCTGCTCACATCTCCTTGCACCAGGAAGCAAAGGAGTCTGGAAGTAGGGCCTGATACTCAGGATCATCCCCATAGCAACCCAATTCCTCTACCAAGGCCACACCTCCTAAAACCTCACACAACAGCACCTTCAGGGCAGGGGGATGGCTCAGTTGTTAGGAGTGCACAGTCCTCTTGCCGAGGATTCATGTTTTATTACCAGCCTCCATGTTGGGTAACTCCAAACTGTCTGCAAGTCCAGTTCCAAGGGGGATGTGTGTGTGTGTGTGTGTGTGTGTGTGTGTGTGTGTGTGTGTGTGTGTGTGTGTGTGTGTGTGTTTTTTAAACACCAGCACCATCATCTATGGATAGTGTGGCCTTTGGGAGACAGGTCACATTCAAACTAGAACCCATCCTATCACCTCAGTCCTCCCCGCTGTAAATAAAGTGTTATATAATAGTGCTAAAATTGGAGCTCTGTGAGTAACTGTGTACAACAAGGACTGAGAAGGTCTGAAAACCAGAAAGTATTCAATGAACGGTCTTAGCACATGTGAGAGAAGCAGACATATGTTGGACACCTGTGAAGAGCTCAAAGACAGTGACATAGATTTACGCCCAATCAAATGACACTGTGACAAAGTATGGGAGAAAAGCAAACATAGGCGATGTTCCCCTGGAGTCTTTTAAGTCAGGCCCAAGGAATGTTAGCCTGAAGAGGTGAATTTGACGTGGAGGATTGAAAGGTAAGACATTTGGAGAGAGCTGATGCAGTAGTAGAAGAGAGATGATTAAGGTACTTTCTGGAGAGCATGTGAGAAAAAGTGGAGGGGATTGGAAGTGATGAGCTACAACTGTAGTGTGCTATGCTATGTGGGGGTTACCCAGAAGAAGATGCTGAAAGGTAGGCCTAGGCTAGAGGACCAGGAGTCTCTCCATCCGCATGTGGAATCCTTCTAACGTGTGGAGCACAGTAAAGATGAACTGCAAACACAGGCCTTTCTGCATCATTTCCCTCCCTGTGTGAGCAACTTCTCTCTCACTCACTTGGAGATTTTATTCTATCTCTCCATTGATCTGTTAGCCACAGAGCAGTGTGGAAGGTTGGGGCAGGATAGGAGGGCACACTGAACCCCCAGGGGCACACGCACCTGCTCCTTTTTCTCACCTGAGCTTCCATGAGTACAAAGGGCACCTCACGGATGGCTAGGGGGCAGAAGGACTGAGAGAGAGCTTCAAAAGCTTGAGACTATGCAGGTGGTTAGAGAGCAGACAGAGCTCTCCAAGGGTCAGAGAACTGGAGGTATGATAGGGAAGTGGAGGGAGATCTAAGAACGCTTGCTGGGACTCAGATCCCCAGCCCTGCAGAGGGACTGTCTTGATCTCACCTTCAAAACATTTAAAGGCAGTGAGGAAGTGAAGCAAACAACAGCTGCAGCCAACACAACCCCAGGGAAATTAGGAGGAGATTAGAGGCGGGGCCTCGACCACTAGTGTTTGAAAAAAGGCAGACAGCCCCTTTCTGCGTGGACACAAGAATCAGTGCTCTAGGCTCTCACGCACAATTTTATTAGGTGTTTTTTAAACGCACAATATGAGTCAGAAAGAGAAAAACACTGACTGGCGAACCCACAAATGAGAAATATAAATTACTACAAAGCCTCTTTCCAAGAACCACTGTCAGCATGTTTAGGTGTCTAGTAGGAAAAGGGAGCAGTACACCAGAAGAGGAATTTGTTTGACAGCATGAAGAAAAAGCAGAAATGTTAGAATGGAGCCCTGTAAAACACTAAGCAAAAGTGAGTCTCAGGAACTGACTTGGAGGTTGATACCAATGAAAATCATCAAGAGCCTGGGAAAACAGCAGCACAGCACAAGCCCAGGACTCAGGAGGCTGAGGCAGGAGTATTGCAAGTTTGAGGCCAACCCACAGACACTTTGTTTCAGCAGTCACTGGTTCTTTTTAAAGAATTGAATTATCTATATGAATTCATCAGCGCCTTTAAAGTAGCAAAAGAAACCTTAGGACACTACCAAACAGTATAATATGCATACGATCACAGTCCCTGTATGAGATGAGAGGAAAAAACATCATGGGAGAGTGCTTGAGGAGATAAGGAGAGCTGTGCACCCTAAAAATCTGGTGTGAATTCATAAAGCCAGGAAACTAAACAAAGTAGGGAGACGACTCTGAAGAAAATCACCTGCAGTCACACGGTGGGCCAGCTTAAAAAGCAATGAGCAAACAGCACCTGCCCCACAACAACCTTCAAGGTACCTCAAAAAACAATAGTCATGTCAGCCAACCAACTAACCAGAAGTGACAGACACAAACCAGAAGTGATTGACACTAACCAGAAATGACTGACACCACACAGAAGTGACTGACACCAATTGTGACTGACACCAACTAGAAATGACTGACACCAATCATGACTGACACCAATCATGACTGACACCAATCATGACTGACACCAATCACAAGTGACTGACACCAACCAGACCAATCACAAGTAACTGACACCAACCAGAAGTGATAGACACTAACTAGAAGTGACTGACACCAACGAGATGTGACTTGGTACAAATCAGAAGGCACAGACACCATTCAGAAGTGACAGGCACCAACCAGAAAACAGAAAGCCAAAGACACTGGGACACTACCTTTGAAATTGTGACATTTGAATAATTAATTAACATATATGCCAATCTCAAGTTTTCCACACTGTGAAATGTTAGAAAAAAAATGAAGGCAAATTAAGAATATTTTAAATTGATAAAAGCTAAGAAATTTGGCTGCAACAGATATGTGCTGAAAGGGAGTTCAAACTAGAGGGAGGTTAATCTCTATAAGAAGGAATGAAGAAAACCCCAAATATATATATATGATTTCTGTATACAATATATATATGATTTATACATGCATATAAATGAAGCAATTCATGTGCACAATTTCTCTCTGATTCATAGGTGCAGGTATGTGTGCCTCTGGGGGCTCACTGTGCCTTCCTATCTTGCCCCCAACCTCCTATGCTGCTCTGTGGCCCACAAATCAATGAGAGAGAGAGAGAATAAAATCTCCAAGTGAATCAGAGAGAAGTTGCTCACATGAAATAAATATACATATATACATGATATATATGATTTATGTGATATGTAAATGAAGTATTTCATGTTTATACATCTATTTTTAATACTCAGTTTAATCTGTTTATTTTAAAATGTCTTATAAATGAGGGAGCACAATTATAATGCATTACGTTAACTGCCTAGTTAAAAAGAGAATCCATGCAAACAATAGCACAGGTACAAGCAGCATAGTGCAAGCAACATCCGCATACTGTCATAGTAGCATGACTACAGTAGAAGGTCACCCTAATGACACATGTTGCAGTTGCAGGAACATCATGGAGCTAAATAAAGAAGTGCAGACACTCAACAAAACACGTGGGTAGAATGATACTCGACAATGTAACATGAGATGCAAAGTCAACATCAAAGCAAATGTCAGATGTAGCAGGTAGGAAAACAAATAGCAGGATACTGCCCTAAAACAATCACAACAGATACAAACTACTTAAAGGCTTCAATTAAAACACAGAAACCATTATATAAGAATAGGAAACAAAACTAGACTATTAGACGATACCTACTATAAGGCTACGCAGGTGACTCCGTAGGTAAAAAGTACTCTCAGTAGAATCTGACCCACATAAAAATCTGTGTGTTGTGTAAATCTGTAATTCCAGAACACCTAAGGCAACACAGGAAGTAGAGACAAAAGAGTTGGCTGAGAGCTCAGGAGCCTGCTACCCTGAATAGGATGTGCAGGAGCAGAAATAACAGGACAAACTAACCTCTGCTTTGACAAGGTAGAAAAAAATGACTGAGTCCTGAAAGTTGTCTTTTGTTCTCCAGACATGTGCTGTGAGGTACACACACACACACACACACACACACACACACACACACACACACACACACACACACACACACCAGAGAATAGCACCCACTGACAGGCAAGACGCCAAGTTTGTGAAAACTATTTCCTCGAAAGTTGACCTTGAGAGCACTACTCCTCACTTTGGGTTCACTATTCATAAAGAAATGCAGCTGACTTGGCTTCCTCTCTAAGGCTCATCTGTCAGTGGACCATAAGAACCTAAAATGCCTTCTTTTCTCATGGGTATGTTCCAGATTCCTCACATACATGCAAACTCCAGGCCTGAGACTGTCTCAATCACACACAGAACTTGAGAACTTAGAAGGGAAGAAGAGAGAGAACACAGCCAACCCCCTCCTCCTCCTGGGTCTCAGAGGCTAGTTTCCTTCCCTAGTACTCAAGACAAAATACTATTCTTTAAACTTTCCATTGCTGTCCACCTCCAGGCTTCTGTGGACTTTCACCTTGTGATAACTACCTTACTCTGTCCTCCTGGCTGTTTTCTCCCCAGTGCATCAAGAATTGAGTCTCTGTTCCACTTTAGTCTCAGACACCATGATAGGGTTTCCTTCTTTCTACTAAACGAATGGCATTGGAGCTTGAGTGATGGTTAAGAGGACTTACTGCCCTGGTACAGAAAACGCAGCACCCACAAGTGGTTACTTGTCACTACTGTTCTGGGAGGATCTAACACCCTCTTCTGACCTCTAATGTCTCCTACACACATGTGGTATACATAGAAACACTCACATACATATGCATTTCTTTTAAAAAATACTAAATAGTACGGCATGAATAGTATCAGCTATGTAGTAACCATCTGGTGAGGGCAACTTCTGTAAGCAAGAATCATTCATACAGGCTTCCTTCGCTAGTCATTTCCAAAGCTGGTAAACGAGAAATGGAAATCTGAACATCCAGTTGCCATAGCTTTTCAGCTATTCCTTGGTTGCTGTGGTAAACACCTTGGCATGGAAAACTGGGGAGGTACAAGCTTACTTTGCCTTGTTGCTTACCATCCATCATAAAGGGAATTAGAAACAGGAACTGAAGCAGAGGCCGTAAAGGAGTGTTGTCTACCGGCTTGCCTTAGGTGGCTTGCTAAATTTTCTTTCTTACACAGCCCAATGCTGTCATTTTACTTCTAGCTGATTCTACTCTTCCTACCTGTGATAGCTACCAATGGTTAACTTGATTGGCTCTACTAAAAGATAATCAGCCAAAAGAGAAGCTCCTGGACAACCCTGTAAAGATATTTTCTTAATCAGGCTCTCTGAATGGGAAGACCCTAAATGTGGGAGGCATCTTGCTGTGCTGCTCGGATGGAGGGAGGTGAGGGGGAGAAAGGCTTTCTTCCTGTGCTGTTCCCTTCCTGGAGACTGTGCTCATCTGTACACTTCTGCTGCTGCCATTCTCAAAACCACAGCCACAGGAGTGCTTTTCTTCACAGACATTTCTTCATAGGCTTCTGAAGTGGACTCTTCAAGGATCCTTCCAGGCCTCACTGGAACACCTGCCATCACAGACTTCAAAACTCTTAAGTTCTTGGCCTCTCTCATACAAAGGCAGCCACTGAACTACTTAGACCACATCATGTAAGCCAATCTAGTAAATTCCCTATTAATATATATATATATATATATATATATATGTGTGTGTGTGTGTGTGTGTGTTCATTATTTCAGTTCTAGGACACCCTGACTAATACAATATCTGTGCGAATGTTGTCTCCTGGGCTTCACATCCCACTGGACTCCTCACCAGCGTGTATAAACCAAGGGGCATGATGAGCTGTGCACCACATCTGATGTCTGCAATCCTTACATGAGCCCCGTCATTGTGTGTATGTAGTCAGAGTGATGGATCCTTTGGTACACATGGAGAATATTGTCTAGAAGGCCATACCTATAGTAACCACAACAAAAGGAGAACCACAGACTGATGTGATGGAGGGAGAAGGGAAAGGATGTGGCAAAGATTGTTGCTAGGAGCACAGAGAGCAGGGAACACAGAAGCCCCTGCTTTGGGGAAGATGGTTGAAGTTCCAGCATCCAGAGTCATATGCATGCCCTGTGTACTCAGTGCCTCTTGCAACGTCTGAAACACTGACCAATTGTTATCACCTTGGTGAGCCCTGCTGGGGTTCCGTGTGGTTTTTAGATTTCGACTGTGATATATGAGCATCAGTTCATGACAGCTTATTCTGCACATTGCCTCGTGATGTTTGCATTCAATATGCTGCAGTATTAGCTCAGTGTCAGCCATGATGAGAAAATTTACATCGCAGAAATCGCTAGCCATTCTATACCCAGCCCACTCTTCTGGAGCGCCATCACTAAACATAGGCTCCGTGATATTAGACATATTATTTGTGTTGTTCTGTGTTGTTTTTAACACAGAACTCTTGAGTGAAGAGTATAGCAAGTACTATTTTGGATAGTAAGATAAGACTGAATACAGGTTCCCAGTCCCCAAAGTGAAAACACAAAATACTACAAAATCCCAAACTCCAACACGGCATTCAAAAAAGTTGTGGACTTTGAAGCACTTCAGATTTTTAGAATAAGAACATTCAGCGAGTAAACTTTCGAAATCTAAAGAGTTCTGAAATTTGAAATGATTTGATTTGATTTGGGGCACCAAATCATTTTGGATATGACATGCTCAGCCTGCATTCCCATGCCATGGCTGAGAAAAGTGAAGTGCAGAGAGGTTGACACTTGGCTACTAACCTGGCCAATGGCCTACAGAGCCAGAATTTAAATCCAATTCAACCCAATTTCAGACCTCCCCTTGCATTTCATAAAAGGCATCAATTTACTGCATCCTTAAAGAAACTAGACAAAGATATTGCTCCAGATATTCCAAAAATCCTTCAAAAAGGCTCTAAGGAGAAAATCATCCTCATGAAGATTCATGAAGGTCTCATTGGTCTCCGTTGAGCCAGGGGGACCAAACGGGCCAGCCTTTTCTATTACCATTTTTTCCTATGTTCCATGGCTTTGATTTAAATATATTTTCTCACCTCAGTTTACCTAACCTGACTGTACTCTAATGTCTCCAGGCCTCAAAACACCAACAGAAGCATATTAAAACCATCTGCAGCCAGGAGAAGGGAGTAGAGTAGCTTCAGGGCGGTGTTTCCTCCTCATCCAGTAGCTTAATTCTGACTCAAATCTGTGTTATTCTTCCAGGAGGACAGTTGTGCAGCTGGGGCTCTGTGATAAGGGCTTCTGTCAAAACTTTCCTAAGTGACAAGAATAAATAAACTGTCGTATTTGCATCCAGTTGCACTGTGTTTTGTTTCAACTCTTACTGAAAGTATTAGGATGAGGATGAAGCAGGCTTGATTAAAAAGAAGCAGGCACCTGATGGGGTGAATAACTTTTTGGTGATAGATCAGCTATATGGATAGCATCATTAACTGTATGATAGAAACCAACATGTACCAACCCACTTTAGGGAAGGAGTCTCTCTCTCTCTCTCTCTCTCTCTCTCTCTCTCTCTCTCTCTCTCTCTCTCTCTCTCTCTCTCTCTCTCTCTCTCTCTCTCCCCTTCCTCCCCTCTTTCCTCTCTCAAACAAGACCTCACATACCCCAACCTAACCCCCCAGCTTACTAAATAGACGAGGATTATTTGAGCTGCCGAATCTCTAGTCTTCAACCTCCCTCCCCAGTGCTGGAGTTACAGTAGTGTACCATGATATCTAGTTTCTATGGCACTAGCATGGAACCCAGGGTTTGTGCCAACTGAGCTGTGTTCCCAATGCTAACACTGTCTCTTACTCACATAAAACTCAGTAGAAGTTGCTCCTGCTGATTGCACTTTATGTGAGGTCACCGAGTTGGAAGAGCTCAGTGTCCTTTCCCAGGTTAATCTAAGGTCACGTGGCTAGAAAAGTCCAGATGTAGTAAACAATCCAGGCTTTCTGAACCCACAGCTCACATGAGTCTGTCCAAATACTGCATCTTTTAGAAGAAGATGGCTGGAAATCTCAATCAGGACTTTCATGAAAGAATCTTCAAGTAACATTAGGTTTGGGTTTGTGTAGCACTTCTGAGCTGGAAGTGTATCAGTTTGCTCATTCTCATCCCAAGTGACACTGGACAAACATCTGTAGACATGTCTGGTTGTCACAATTGAAGAAGAGGTGGAGTTGGCCTCTAGTCTGCAGAAATCATCATGTTGTTAGACACTCTAGAATACACTGGACACCCCCCATCAAGTTGTGACACAGCACCAAGTGAGCCACACCAAGGCTAACACTCTACATCTAGCACATGCCCTTTTCTTCTCAGAAATAATTTACCTAGGGAGGAGAAGACATAATCCACAATTGTGGAATTCCAGGAACTATGGGAAGATATCAAAATTTAATTCTGGACAACTTGAAATCCTTTTTGGGCACAAAGTTTGGGGATGGTTTAGTCAGAAAAGAATTTGTCCTGTAAACAAGACAACCTGAGTTTGATCCACACAAGACATCAGGCACAATGGAGCACATCCATGAGACCATCTTGGAAAGGTGGAAACAAAAAAGCTAATTTGTCAGCCAGTCTGCCCAAATCTGTGAACTCCAGGTCCAGTGGGAGATCCTGTCTCGAAAACTAGGGTTGGCCCACTGAGGAAAATATCTGATGTTGATCACTGTTTCTCATGCACAGAGAATGCATTTCTAGCCCTTCTGTTACCTATAATACCATACCTCAGGCCCTGTAAAGACCAGGGAGGCAGGGGCATTCTGGCAATATATAGTACCGGGTGCTCATGCACGTGCACACGCGCACACACACACACACATACACACACACACACACACACACACAGAAATACAAGTGGGTAGATATTGTCCTCCATATTTGTTTCTATACTCATTACCAATCCCTTCTTTTCCCTCAGTTACAAATTAAAACTTTTCCCAAATCTTAAAGCTTCATCAAGAATATTATACAGTGTTCTGTATCAACTCATTGGCATTGAAAATGCCTAGCTTTGGGCTTCTTAATTTTTATTAAGAGTAAAAACAGCACCATCATAAAAACCAAAGAAAAAGACAAAACTCCCATGTTCTTTCTTCCACTGTAATATGAACTCATTGCCCTAAATTTAGAAACTAAGAGCTAGCGGAAGCAAATAAAACCCTATGGTAAGCCCATCACTCAGAAATTACTCTTTATGATATTTTGGAGAATGGCCTTCTAGTCCTTTTATTTCCTATAAAAACTATGCAAATGAAATTATTCAAATAGGCCCTGTAATAATCAGGAAGGCATGTGCGTTCTGGCAAATCATAATAACAAAAATATCAACAGCGGCAACAGAAATAAACACACTCATACAGTACAACTGTGGCAGATGCTGTCCTCAGCTCCTTGCAGATAGGGGCTAGTTAATCCTCCCAACTGTTCTAGGGCTGAGTACCATGACAGTTCCCGTTTCCAAGATAAGAATGTAGAGATGACATAGACCAGTACCAGTGCCACGCTTGCCTGCAGCTGCTCAGGAACGAGGCTGGGAGAGGATGCAAGCCTTCCTCCCTCCCTTTCCACACAGTATTCTTCCCATTTCTTCATGCAAAAAGCCGTTTACTTTCTGCAACTGACACAAGGAATTGCTACAAACTGCGTGTCTTAGAAAACGTTAACCTCTCTCAAGGAAGCTGCCAAGATCTGAGACTCTAGGAGGCTTCCTTTGCTCAATGCACCTTGCGGGGTGAGAAGCCGCCCACAGTCCTTAGTTAACGCTGCCTAAAGCCCTCTGCTCTGTCTATCTAGCCTTCTTGTCAGAGGGATCTTCCAGAACTCCTTGGTAGCTTCTGTGCTGTCCTCTGTCCTTGAGTGGCTGAGTCCAAGATGCTCATCCCAGGTGTCCACTCAACCCATTGTGACTCTGAGTCTGAGCTACCTCCAAAGTGTAAGTCTCGGGAGCAAATTCTGTCTTCTCTTGCTAATCTTGGGTTCTTCCCATCTCACAAGTAAAGATTCATTCTTCCCACAATCTGTGGGATGGAGGACAAGGACAAAGAAAAATCTGACTCTTACTTCTAAATATGAGAGTTTTTTATTTTCCTGTCAATCAACTCCATTATCCAAGGGGAATGGCAGAAATGAGCTCAGCACCTGCACTGGTCATCCTACTATCTCCCTTTCCCTTTAGACCTTGGGGATGGAAGGAAGAAATCCTTCACTGGGAGGAGAGAAATTGCACATGGGCAGAGTAGGTTCTTGGTGGGAAAAGAAATGTCTCTGTCCTGACCTTTTCTTCCCTCAGATTAGATATGGACAGACAAGAAAGTCCTCATTCATTAAATCATCAGTCTTTTACTTAGTTTTTGACACAGAATCTCTAACCAGGTTAGCCTCAGACTCACTATGTATCCAAGAATGGCCATAAACTCTTCATTTGCCTACCTCTTCCCCCAAGTACTGGAATTATAGGCATGGACCATCATGTTCAGATTATGCAGGGTTGAACACCAAACCTAGGAATTCTTCCATGCTGGGCAAGCATACAGGCTGAGCTGCATCCTAATCCCCAGGATCCATCCCTGGAAATCCCTGTGGTAAGTTCTTTACTTCAGGAGAGCAATGCATGAACCTGAGTGAACCCAGAGTCATGACGCAGTCATTCTCGACACAGGGTCTTCCCAATGCATCATGTGACAGGCCAGACCATAAACAGCAAAGCATAGACTACTAAGAAGGCATCATGGATGACTCAAAAAACCAGCACTGGAGCCTGGAGTCCTAACTTTGCTCCGTATGATCCCCCCCCCCGTGTTTTCTCTACTTTCACCAGGTATTTTATGCATCACATATACCTTTGTACCTGGAAATGAGAACGAATTCACATTCTTAACTGGTGTTAAGTTTACAGTGTTGGAGTTTTCATTTGCATAATAAAATGCTATGCAAGAGGAGATGAGGGTTAATCAAAGGGTTTTATCACTTTTTAATTATCTTCATCATGTTGGAACAAGATGTAAATTTTAATTCTACCTTGTTAGCGAGCAGATTTCAACAAACTTTGGAAATCCTAATCATCTGTCATTTTTAATAGACACAGATGTCAGTGATTTTTAGCAAAGTAAATGCCCTAAACACTGTAGGCCTCTATTAATGTGATGGATATAGAATTTAAAATCATTTACTAATTACTAGTGTCACAGCTTAAGATCTATAGGAACACCTCAAACAAAGTCACCTGTGTGAACTCGATTATTGTTGAAGTAGGTATTTGGTTTAAAACGAGAATCCTCTCTGGGCCTTTTCCCTTTCCTCAGACCTTAGACATGGACAGGCAAGTCCCTACTCATCCATTTATTCATTTGTCAGCCAGCCAGCCAGTCAGTCATTAGATTTCAACACAGGGTCTCTAGCCTAGGTTGGCCTCAACTCGATAGTATCCACGGATGAAAATCAACTCCTGGTCCTCCTGCCTCTACCCCCAGATACTGAGATTACAGGCATGTGTTACCATATTCAGTTTATGCATAGATGGTATCAAATTTGGGAGCTCTTGTCTTTTCTCCTCTTCTGCTTTTTACCAATCTACATTTTTAATTGGCCCCTCAGCACACAGCCTCCCAGGTTTTAGCCTTCACTGCCATCAAATCTGTAACTGATTTAGATAAGATTCTTATTCCTTGACTCATCCACTCTGTAAGCTTCTAAAAGGATAGGGCCCTATGTTCTTAGATCATGGATGCTAGAAAGCTTAATTTTCCAGTGGGTAGATGGTGAAGGATGTCTTTGCTAGAATTGTGTAGATACCCTAGATTTACCTTCTTTGAGAAGCTAAATGTTTTCTTTGGCCCTTAGGTGATCAAGACTGAACCTGCAAAGCACATGAGAATGTCCATGTTGTTGAAGAAAGGATATCAAAGTCATTTTCCACCAGATATACAGAATGTTGTGGTTGCCCTGGTCTGCTACTTCTCAGCACTAATCATAGGATTGTGGGACTTGAAGCCAGAATCTGAGGTGGGAAGGGAGTAACCAGAGGAATCTTGGATAGTTGAGTGAGTTTGTTAGACTAGACAGTTTTTTGTTTGTTTTTTTTTTAATTATTCTTTAAACCTTTTTACAATCCAGTCTTTATCCCCCTCCTGTTCCATCTTCTGACTATGCCTCATCCCATACCTCCTCCTTCCCCCATTTCCAAGAGGATGCCCCACCCCAACCCCACCAGGCCTCCCCACTCCCTGGGGCTCCAAGTCTCTTGAGGGTTAGGTGCATCTTTTCTCACTGAGTCCAGACCCAACAGTCCTCTGCTGTGTATGTGTTGGGGGCCTCATAGAAGCTGGTGTGTGCCGCCTGGCTGGTAGCTCAGTGTCTGAGCAAGTTCGGGGGTCCAGGTTCTTATGGCCCAAGGATGTAGAAAATGGGGAACATGACATGCTGTAAATTAAACATGGGCTCAATGTCTTAGCCACAAGTCTCCAACATCAGGTTCTCTCTCAGTTCTGCTGCCACCAGAAAGCCACTGTCTTGTCTGAGTCCGTTTCCTCAGATATGAGAAAGAGACAGATCATGAATTATGACATTCAGCATGCTAGTGTCTGCAATGGATTCTGGAAGAGTGTGTGTTGGCTTAAGGTTGTAAAATTTCTCTTATGTATTCACTTGATACAAAAAATAGAAGCTTATTTGGTTCACAAAAAAAACTGCTGCTCCAAAAGTTTTGTACCCTTAGGAGTGGGTCATGATGTATGTGTCTAAATGTGGGTCCAGTATCTTTTGGGTGCCTGCATCTGTGCACCTTTGTACGTGAGCAGGATTTGTTTCTGAGTCAGTCCTGGTAGGCATCACAGACTGCTTATCAGATTAACTGAAAGGTCCGTGCATTGAGTTCAATGATCTTACCTTCAAAAGTGAGGCATGTTAACCAATAGGCCACATCAACCCAAAACTCAAACCAGTGAAAGGGTCTAGCAGTAGACTCTTCTCTAAGAGAAGACTTTTTATCAAGCTTGAGACCAATGCTGCCTTCAGAGTGTCAGGGCTTTATTGTAAGTCTGTCTCGGAATCCAGACACATTGTTTCCTGATGCTGAACTTAAACCTTTCAGTGTGTTCTCTACTATAGAAATCAGCACTTGGTTTTGTTTCTAAGTGATGAGTGTTTCTGTCACAGGTGGTAAATATGAAGGGTTTTGACACTTACATGTAATGGTGGACAGAAGCAAGGGTCACTGTATGAGAGGTTGTCCCGTGGTTCTAGACTAGAAGTGATTAGAGCTGTGGGTGAGATTTGGAAATATGAGGATGTCTGACAAAGCTTAAGTACCTAGCATAAATTGCGTGTGCAAGACAGAGCTGATGGGTAGAAGTACAGACACATTTACATGTGCTCAGCCAAGGGAGAGCCCCTGACCATGCCCATGGGGGCAAATTCTGGTCGCCTGACAGAGCTCACTAAACAGTGTGTTCAGGCTCCACCAGCACTGAGCTGTGCCAACGACACTTTCCAAGTTTGAAAAATGAGCCGCTTCACTCGCCTGGTGCTAATGTGTTTTTCGAAGAAACTTACATCTTGGAAATGTCATGACACATTGCAATCACGGAGAACACAGGCCCAGTAATTGGGAGTGTTTCTTCAAGAGCAGAGCGTGTCGAAGAAGATGCATAGCCCACAGCATGATCTGCTGCAGCAGTAGTGGTGTGGGGGCCTGCGGTGGGGGAAGCTCCGTGGAAAAGCTGTCTTTGAAACAAGTCCTGTCTGCAGCTTGAGCAGCGGGGACATTTCCTGGGTTGTAGCATCTCTTTGGCCCTGTGGAGGCTACAGAGAAAACATAGCCTAGCTGCAAACCAGCTTTGTGGTTTTGGCCAGGCTGATGATTGTTCCCTGACTCAGTTTCCCTTCCTTTCAAATGAGATTAATGTCACATGCATTCTGTAATTCATCCTATGGCAGGACAAGTAAAAGTCCATGAATAATAATCATCGAGATTCTACAATCATATTGAAGTACTTGCAAGGCACTAAGTATTATTCATGGCTCAACTCATAGAAGAATTCAGAACACTGTGGGTTACTGAGACCAAACTATATGGGGGGGGTAGATATTATTGTGATACTGCAAAGGTGAAGAGATTTTTCAAAGTCATGTCACCAGACTGTGACAATGTCAAGCTTTATACCCTGTAGGCTTAGATTTTTTTAAACCTACTTTCAATAAGGGTTCTCAAATGCTTTGACCCTCTTAACCCACCACCCAAAGGTAAAGGAGAAAAGATGGTCAATAGGACAAGGGACTGTGGATCTGTTTAGAAGTAGTTCCTCTGGGCGATTCTAATTCTAATCTCTGTCAGAATATCTAAACATCATGTGTCCTCCCACAGGTCTTGCCTTAGCATAACACCACATGTGTCTGTTTCAGTAAAATACCATAAGAGTCTGAATAACCTAACAGATCCAGAAACTTCCACTTCAACACTTAGACTGTGTGGTCTGTTGTACACTCTCACCATGATATACATGTCACAATGAATGCAAGGCACCATAGGAACTAGAGTGTTGCAAATGCATTCATTGTGTGTTACATCAACAACATTAGGACTTCTCTGAAGAGTGGCTCACTTCTGTCTGAAAGTCTTAAAAATACCTGGAAAAGAGGCAATCAAGGCAGTTCACACATGTGTCAGGAAGTAGATGACTTCAGTGGGGATCCTAGACAATCCTCTCAGGAAAGAAGAGGACTCGTTCCCCACTGTTAAGTGGACATCCTTGCAGTCCTAACATTCTCAAGATTATGTAACAAAACAGTGTGGTGAGTCTTAGACTCAGGGTGTAGAATAAAGGGTAGACATATTTTCTGCTACAAAAAAAGCCGAGGATATGGCTCAGTAAATAGAGTGCTTGCCTAGCATGCATGAAGCTCTGGGTTCTACCCACCCACATTAACCAGTATAGCTTTGTATACCTAGAATCCCAGCACTCAGGAAATGGAGGCAGAAAGATCAGAAGTTCCAGATCATCCTTGCTATCTAGTAAATGTGAGGTGAACTTGGGTTACATGAGATACTGTCTCAAAAAGAATACTGTGAGACAGACCTCTTCTTCCTTGATGGGACATGCTTGAAATATGAATGCTGTCAGGCTCACATCTCAGAGAAAGAGAAAAGCACAATGTTAACACAACCATGTAAATGTTGGCATTTACTTTAAGAGATTTCGTTCCTAGGAAGCTCCATTTCCTAAAGACCAGACTCCCCTGGTCTTCATGCTCCCAAAGTACACTTTCTCCATGGAGAAATTATGCAGAGATGTGCTTTGTGCAGACCTTAGGTTTCCTGGGCCATCTCCTTGGGAATAAGGAGGGAAAAGAAACACTGTTGTGTTCTTTCCATCACTTACCTGAGGATATGGGAACCTTGAGCAGGCCCCAGGATGCCAATGTGGTCCATCCTTTCTGCTCTCATTAGCTCACCATTTGCACATGACAAAGGAACTTGAAAAAGATGGGGCTGGGAATTCTAGTTCCAGTGCAAACAGATTTATCAAGATGGCAATGTCTAGCCAAATGTGTTCTTTAAAAGTGCAGCTTGATTTGTGATAACATGGCCAGTGTTTACTCAAAAACATTGAAAATTTCGAGCTTGGGGCTGAGGATGTGGCTCAGCTGGTAGGGCATATGCTTAGTATGCACGATGCCATGGCTTCAGTCTCCAGCCCTGGCTGAGCAGATGGAGTGGCGCACCCCTGTAATCGCAGGGCTGGGAGGAGAAGAAATGAGGATCATAAGTTCAAAGCTGTCATCAACTGCATAGAAAGTCCAAAGCTAGTGTAAACCTGAAATCCTGTCAGAAATAAACATAAATCAGGCATGCTCAGAGGGACCAAGGTTAGCTGGCTTTGGTGTCTTTCTATGCCATGGGCATTTTCAGTGCCGGCTTTCAGAAAAAGGAAGACTTGATAGAAGTAAAATAGAGTCATAAGAAAACTAAACCTGGGATTTAGAGGTGGTTTACTTTGTAAAATTTGATCCACAGAACCCACAATTTTTTGTGGGCGTGTTTCTTAATTCCTTTTTCATTAACTAATTAATTTGCATCCAGTACCAGCACCCCTTCTCCCAGTACCCCCTCACACAGCTTCTCCCCCACTTCTCCTCCCCTTCTCTTCTGAGGAAGGAGCACCCCTTCCCCCAGGTATCACTCCACCCTGGCACATCATGTCTCTACAGGACTAGGTCCATCCTCTCCCTAGGAGACCAGACAAAGCAGCTGAACAGGATCTACAGGCAGGTAATAGGTTCAGGGACAGCCTCCTGCTCCATTTGCTGGGGGACCTGCATGAAGACCAAGCTGCACATCGGCTATATATGTGCAGGGGTCTAGGTCCAGCCCATGCTCACTATTTGGTAGTGCCTCAGTCTCTGAGAACCTCCAAGGGTCCAGTTAGTTGACTCTGTTGGTCTTCCTGTGGAGTCTCTGTCCTTTTTTAGTCTCTCAATCCTCCCCCCAGCTCTTCCACAAGACTCTCCTAGCTCTATCTAGTGTTTGACGGTGGGTATCTGTATCTGCTTCCATCCTCTTCTAGGTAGAGCCTCTCAGAGGACAGTCCTGCTAGAATCCTGTCTGCAAGCACCACAGTATCATTAATAGTGTTGGGGATTGAACCTACATTTTCCCCATTAATTTATTTATTAATTTTACATACAGATTGCAGCCCTTCCCAGTTCCCCCATCATAGTTCCTCCCCCATCCCCTTCTCCTCTGAGAGGGTGGGATCTCCCTGGGTATTCTCCCACCCTCCACATCCCTGGCCTCTGGCATATCCTAGGGATGTGGGACACCCCCCAACTCCACCCTCAGCTGCATATTTCTCCTGGTCTTCTAGTCCTCTCTTCTGTCTTCCACCACAACTCACCCTGCCCATCCATCCCTCCCCCCATCCCCTCTTCCACTCATTTCCCTCCCTCCATTTGCTTCTATTACTATTTCATTCCCTTTTGTAAATGAGATTCAAGCTTCCTCACTTGGGATTCATTATGTTTAGTGTGTTTGCATCTGTGGAGAGCATCCTGGAGAAGGATTGAGGGCGCTGAAGGGGATAGGAATGCCACAGAAAGACCAACAGAGTCAACTAACCTGGACCTTGGGAGCTCTCATAGACTGAGCCACCAACCACAGAGCAGACACAGGCTGGACTGAGGCCCCGGCACATCTGTCGCAGATGTGCAGCTCAGTCTTCATGTGGGTCCTCAACAACTAGAGCAGAAGCTGTCCCTAAAGCTGTTGCCTGTCTGTGGAATCCGTTCCCACTGGCCAGAAAACCTAACCAAATAAACAAGATTCTGGTTCAATGAGAGACCCTGTTCCCCCAAAATAAGGTGTAGAGTGACCCATTGACTTCTGGCCTCCATAGGCATTAATGCACACATACCACTCCTATGTGGACCAAATACACATGGAAACACATCCAGAAAGAAAGTCATGCTTTATGGCCTATGCCTGCTATTCCAGATACTCAGGAGATTGAGAGAGAAGGAGTTCAAATTCTAATCATTCCTAGGCTGTAAGCTCAAGGCCAGCCTGGGTAACTTAGTAAATCTCTGTCTCAAAATAAAAAGTGGATTTAAAGGACTGTGAATGTAGCTCAATGATAAAGCATTCCCCTGACAAATGGGAGGCCTGAGGGTCAACCTCCAGTACATACAGGAGAGTGGGTGCATGCGTGTGAAACACACACACACACACACACACACACACACACACACACACACACTTGGGAAGGACAGAGGGAAGGAGAGGAATGGAGGGGAGAGGAATGGAGATGAAGGGAGGGGAACGGAAGGGAAAGCAAGGGAAGGGAAGGGAAGGATGAAAAGGTCCTTTTTTAGAGTTCACATGTCCGCGATTTTGATACTCAGTGGTGTCTCAGTTGTGAGACAACACAAACCCCCTCCCTCCTAGACTCTACCACCTTTTCTGATAAATGGCATTAATAGTGCCTACACTGATAGTTCTTGAAGGACTCACTGTGTCTCATTTATCTCACAAATATGGTGACTGAACTTATTAGGTATTCAATTAACAATGGTAAATACTAACGGCTGCTGTTTGTATTTATTCCAGGAAGGAAGTTGTATGAAAGGCAGAGCTGAGCCCTTGATGAATCCTAGGGGTTGAATAATGAACCATTTTCTCTTCTTCCAGCCATTTATTTTCATGGTAGCAATACCATATCCATTCTGCTTTTCAAGACTTACTAGTTCATTAGACATATTTTTTAGAATCTTAAGATATGTCGACTCTAAACTGAAACCTTCATCCCAAACCAAAAAAAAAAAAAAAATTCCCTCTAATCATAGCACTTTTGACCTCAAGGTTGCTGATAACACTATTCTAGACACCAAAATAAAAATGAATAAAAACAGAAAGCAAATTGTAAGATCTTTAAAAACTGAACTCTTATATGTGGCATGTGGTATGTATGGCATGCACACCACAGCACACATACAGAGGGAGAGCTGTTCTTATTCCTCTTCTCTATCTCCTTGTGCTTTGTAAACCAACCTGAGAGCCAAACAGACTCCATGTTGTTCTTTTTCCAGGACAGAGTTTTTCACCTGAAATCTACTTTTGCCCCATATGTAACTTTTTGATCATGTTTACAATTATCTTTCCAAAGGCACCCTAGATTTCATGACCTCCACTCCTCCTTTTAGCTGGAAAAAAGTATTCCCATTTGTGATGAAAAATGTCTACGTGAAGACAAGAGTTACCTCCATAAGACCTGTGAGAAAAGGTATGGGGTAAGATTGTGCTGGGCTATTTCTGTGCAACATGGAGTTGGTACTCGCCCACCTGCTGAATATTCAGTGGGACAGATAACAATTCAGCCATTGTTCTGGGCTGGATAAGATGCCAAGTACAGGTTTTAATAAACAAACAAAACGTTCAGTCAACAAATGTGAACTGAGCCCCTTCTGTGTAACAAGTGCTATGTTGAGTTCCAGAGATGTGGCAATGATTCCAAAACCACACATCACGCCTTGGGTGATAGTTTTCAACCTGATTGTACTTCACAACCAAGTACTGCAGAGCAAAATCTGTAGTTATAATTTTTTTCACGTCCTTTTATTTTCTAAACAACCCATCAAGTTTAATCATGGTTTTTGGCACTTGCATAGATATTCAGGTTGTTTACTAGATCCGGGGTATCTTACCAGTAGCAGTACCCCTGAAGAAAAATGACTATACCTTCCCCCAAGAAGCCACTAACTGCCAATACCTCCTCAGATATGGGTGGGCAGGTCCTAATAAGTTCCTAAGAACAGCAGCCATGTCATGTCCAGAGACCATTTCTTAGCACTTCTCTCAATCCTCTTACTTATATGTAAGTATACACTGTTGTTGCTCCCTCTCTGCAGTATCTCATAAGCCTCCAGGAAAGCAGGGTGCAGTGTGATATAGAAATCCTGTTTAGGACTAAACACTTAGCGGTCACTTATTCCCAGATCTTTCTCTTCTTTTGTTAAGGCATCTTCAGAATAGGTGAAAGAACAAAGCAGAAAGTTCTAGAAATCCCAAAAAGTTCTAAGTCCTTCCTTGAAAATTAAGCACAGGATATTCTGAGCTGAGCACTCAAAAGCATCATTTTGAAAGACAAATTACCAGTAATCCAGTTAAATTTTAAATAGCATTATCTAAATGAAAAAATATCCAAGTATGAGATATCCCAGCAAGAATAGGTCCAATTTCCTGCCTGGATGCTAAGTGAGGAATAGACTGTTTAATATCATCTTGATAACATTTTTATAGGTTCTTGTTGGCCCATCAGATTGCAATTTATCACCTGTTCTCTCACAATTTTCTAATTCCTCGTCACTTTGCAGTGTAAAATAATAGGCCCAGAATCGCAAGGCTTTTGCCGAATAATAGAAAAGATAGAGTGGAGGGGGAGGCTTTGTTTCTCCCATGTTTTCTCCTGGTTAGAATGAGAATGGTTGTCAATAATTCACACATAATATGGTATTGAGCTCATTTTACTCATCCCGTTGAATTATTTTATGTACGATAACACAAAAATAAATAAGAAAATTTCTAAGTATCTCTTTTCCCTCACCTCCCACCTTTCTCAAGAACTCTGACAGGGTGTCAATGAGGAGAAGGGAAACACTAGGATCTGTGCTATAAAGAGCTGCGTAGCAGAGACAACGGTTTGAGTCTGTGCCCAGCAGCATGACCCTGAACAATTCCCCAATCTCCGCACCTTTTACCTCCCCAGTAAAACCAGAGCAATAGCCTCCATTCACAAGGTTCTAAAAGAGGCTGGGGCTGAGCTATGGAGTCACTTGAAGAATGGAAAACCCTACTGTGAACTACAGAATTTTAAATGGCTTTCATTATACTTAAGGAGGTGAGCATGCCTCAGTGTGCATGTGGAGGTCAGAGGACAGCTTTCGGGAGTCTTTTCTCCTTCCACCAGGTAGCCTTCAGGGATCCAAGTAGGCCATAAGGTTTGGCAGAAAGCTCCTTTACCCTCTGAGCTATCTCACTGGTCTTTAATGACACCGCTTAATGGCACAAGTGTTGCTATGTTTCTTGATGATCTTTTGTACCCATCCCTCATGGAAGATGTCATCTGCAGTCTCTTTCTACTGGTGCTGTATCACCAACAAAATGGCTGACAACAATGTTCAGACAATGGTGTTGAACACAAGAGGCCGCCCTGACTCTTCATGCTTTACGGTCCTTCATCTGTGTCTATTCTAATTCTCTAACACGCATTTTCTTCTTTAGAAGACTGAACCTTTTCTGCCCTCCAATTTCACCATGGCAACTATAATGATGGCATCAGCATCCCTGCTTGCTTTCTTCTCCTATCTCTTTCTCCTCCTATGGTATTGGAGCACTCAATCCCACACGCCCCACTTCTCAGCACTGAAGTTCTCATTTGATCAGACAATATTATCTATTGTGAGTGTATGTGTGTGTGTACATGTGTACATATGTGTGACATGACACATTATATTACATATACTATACCTGCTAAAACTAAAGTTTAGACCTAAAGGCCAGAATTCTCTCCTAAAAGCCAGACTCATATCCACCTCATTTTTCAATGTCTCTTCTTAGAAGGCTAATTACTACCTAAAATTTAGCATGCCCAAAAGAATTGTTGATCTTTCTTATAAGTCCTTGTCAGCCCTATTGAGAACAATACTCCTTTTCAATTTTTAATGAATTATTTTAATATTTATGTGTTTATATATGCCAGAAGAACTGTAAGATACCCTGAAGTTAGAATTGCTAGCAGCCATAAGCTAGAGACATGGGTACTGGGGCCCAAACTTGAGTCCTCTGCAACAGAAGTAGATGTGGTCAGGTCTCTAAACCCAGTGCTCTCCTGGGTTAAGATTTCTATTGTTGTGGTGAAACACCATGACTGAAAAGCAAGTTGAGGAGGAAGGGTTTTATTTGGCTTATACTTTCACATCACTGAAGCAGGTCAGGACAGGCACCCAAACACCAGGAAGTAGGAGCTGATACAGAGGCCATGGAAGAGTGCTTCTTACTGGCTTGCTCCCGATGGCTTGCTCAGCTCACTATTATTTTATAGACCGCAGGACTACCAAAGGGGATGGAACCTCTCCCATCAATCACTAATTAAGAAAATAGTCTACAGGTCGCCTACAGCCTGATCTCACGCAGGCATTTTTAAAATCACTAGGGTCTCTCAGATGACTTTAGCTTGTGTCAAGTTGACATGAAATTAACCAGTACTCCTCCCTTTAATGTTCAGCACAAAGCCTAAAGGGCATCCTTAATTCCTTTCTTATTTAAGAACTCCACGCAAGGTCTAACAGGAAGTGATGCAGGAGCCACCACTTTGCACACGGCCAACACCTAACTTATTAGACTAGGAACATGAAGCTCCATAAAGAACAATGAATTCAGAAGCAGCCTTAGCACAAAGAACTGAACGGTGGTGTGGTGAACTCTGAAAAGGGCTTCTCAACCATATAAGATACCCTATGCTCAAAAACGCATCCTGTATCCATTAGTTTGGAATCCCCACCATCATGTGTCTGTTTTGAAAGAGGAAAGGAGTGGTGGACCTGTTCTCCGTGAGCCATTGATAAGTGAAGGTATAAGAAAAGGTTGGCTACAAGTGAAAAGATGAGACTGTAATTAGCTTTCTGGCTGTATGTTCCCAGCACTCTTATCAATAATATGGGCAGAAGAGATGACCAACAAGAGACACAGGTCCTCTATCTGTTCCCAGAATGTCATCTCCTAATTGCTATTGGCTAAAAACCAAGGGTATTCCCCTAATAGCAGTTGGTATTTAGTTAGAAAAATAGCAGAAGAGATTAGTCTTCTGAGGAATCCCCAAAGCTAAATATTAATGTGTGTGTGTGTGTGTGTGTGTGTGTGTGTGTGTGTGTGTGTGTGTGTGTGTGTAGAGGGTGTGAGACTTCCCTAAACAGCACCCTCAGTTACTGAGTCTAATTGCTTCTATGTAATGGTTCCCGCAGCTTTCACCTGCGTGATTGCGTTTGCTTCTCAGAGCCATCCACAGGAAACAGCAGACTGTCAGTTGCCATGTTTATTCCATACCTAACTCTCTGCTTCTTCTTTATATTTTATGTCCTTCTACAGCACACTGTCACCCTTAAAACACCG
Organism: Rattus rattus; assembly: GCF_011064425.1. Lineage (NCBI taxonomy): Eukaryota > Metazoa > Chordata > Mammalia > Rodentia > Muridae > Rattus > Rattus rattus. The sequence goes on along the minus strand of NC_046162.1, from coordinate 14,108,976 downwards.
GGAGTTTGGCAATAGGGCTGCAAAATTTTCTCTCTTCAGCTAAAAAGAAAAGGAGAAATCAGCTATTTTTAATGATTGTTATATTTCTTATTTTTAATTACATACCTATGTATGAGTCTGAATGTGGTTTTTCGCTGATCCCCTGGAGCTGGAGTTGAAGGATATTGTTAATCTTTGGACATAGGTGATGGGAACTGATCTCGGGTTTTCTACAAGGGCAATGTGCACTTTTAACCACTGAGCCATCTCTCCAACCCCCAAAAATCATGTTTTTATGTCACTTATAAATGCAAAATATCTAGCTAGTTCTTATTTACAGGAGGAACTCAGTAACATTTGCTGTATGGATAGATGTGAAGGCATTATCAAGTTCATCATTGTGTATCCCTCTTTGGGCCACAGTTAGGCTACTCCACCTGCATGGTGCTCTTTTCTGGGCATGCCTAGTCTGTTCTGGATATATAGCCCTCTAGGTACCCTTTCAAAGGCATTACTCAAGAGGAAATGAACATCCCCAAACCATCACCTCTCTGTGTTCTGTGGTCTAGTAGGAAGCTAGAAACTAGGTGCATTGTCCAATACCATTAGTAATCTGTCCCTTCCCTTTGTCTGCCTACTTTCCTTTATTCTAGATACCCGTGTGCTTGCAGAGGCATCTCATTTCTCTCTGTAAAGTACATATGCACAAAGGGAAGGTTAGATTTAGATTAACTATCAGACGGGACAGCAGTCAGGAAACAGAAGGATTGCCATGAGTTTTGAGACCAGCCTGGACTATACAGTGAGTTTTAGAATATCCAGCAGTACAAGTGAGATCCTTTCAAAGAAAGATTAAACACAAAACAAGGTATTCATAGAGGAGTTTTAGTTCTAAATTGTGAAGCTTAAAGCATAAGCCTTTTTTAAAAAAACAAAGCAATTTAGAAAACATTCAAATTGTAGCAGACATATCCTGCCTCTCTACAGCCCCTGACCCCTCTGACTCCTAAGAGTGTTAGGATTTTAAAGGACTGCTCCAGCTGTTTGATACATGACCAAGAGGAAGTGAATCATCTTCTCAGACTAAAATGGACCTAGATGGACAGGGAGCTTACGTGGACAAACAGATGACTTGAAGACCATGAAAAGGCATCTGGTCTCTCTCCCTCCCCCATACATGCTGATTCACTACTAGAATCACTTCTAGCATGCTTACTTCACTGAGATAGCCTAGGCTGGCCTCGAACTCAGGAATGACGTCGAGACTCTACTTCCTGAGTGCCAGGATTGTTGCAGGCACACACCGCTATGTTCAGTTTCTGAGGTGCTGAGAATTGAACCCAAGGCCTCGTGCATACTAGTCATTCTTTACCAACTCAGCCAAACCACCAGTCTCTAAAGGCATTTACATCATTATCTTTATTCTGCTGACCCTCAACCTGGCACTCACTCTGGAACAGTGGTAGCTTTCTCCTGTGTGTATCTCTGGGACTCCTGTGCTTCTTGCAAGGCTAAGTTCTGCTAATGGCTGGTGCCGCGCCTGCTTTCTGTCTGCCTTTGTTACATAGATGAGGCTCAATTTTATTTTTAGTGTTTCTGTTGAATATTGAGTGTTTTAATAGCTGTGAAGCTTCACTGAATTTGAGGAGAGCATGAGATCTGAGATGCTAAATTGGCTCGGCAACAATGTCTAGCAGAAAATGAGGGTCTTGCATTTAGCCCTCCTTTTCCTCCTTGATAATAATGAAGAGCTGATGGTTACTGCTAATGTGACTCTTACACCGGGAACTCTGCAGTGGTCGAGGGTAATTCATCATTAATTAATGGGCCATCGTTTCAACCTGTCCCTGTTTAATCAAAAGAGCTGGGGAAGATTGAAGCCCAGGCGTGGCTGGAGGTTGGGATAATACAAGGAGAAAAATTAACTGCTGGTCTTTTTCAGAGTGGGAATGGTTTTTTCCCTTGTAAAATCATGAAGATGTGAAAATTGTTTGCAAGCACTGAGTCCCATGGGACAGTTGGGCCCTCAACCCTGGGCTCTAATTGCTGCCCTGTCTTTTAAAACTGCTTCATTAGCATATATTCATTATACACAATAATGGGTTCATTGAGACAAACACGTGTACACAGTATGTTTCTATCAAGTTCATTCCCGTTTGTTATTTCTCCCCACCCATCCCTCCCACAGTCCTTCCTATCCCCAAGCAGGCTTCCTTCTACTTCCATGCCTTTTTGGATGACTTTGATTGTTGAGTGTTAATTGTCAACTTGATAGAATCTAGAATGACCTGGGATACAGGACTTGGGGTCTCCTTTTGGGGAAAAATGATTGCCACTGTGGCTGGCACCATTCCCTGGCTGGATCTTGGACTGTGTAAGAGGAGAAAGGGGGCTGAGTGGCAGCTTTCATTCACCCGTGTCCATTTCCAAGTTCCTGCTGCCTTCTGCACCGTGGTGAACTGTGCCTGAACTGTGAGCTGGAAGAAGCCCTCTCTCCCTTAAGTTGCCTTTTGCAGCCCATTTTATCATAGCAACAGTAATTGAAACAATGATCTAGTGAGTTTCATTAGGCTTGCTTACAGAAGTCAGGGGGAGGCATTGCTTCTGAGCACATAAGCAAAGACCAGATGATGGTGACTCCCCCCTCCTATCAGGAATTACTCACAAATTCTCAGGGAGGTTGTAGGGCTAATCTCTGTCTTTAGAAAGGTTTGCTGAACTAATTAGCAATCATATTTTGGAACCTTTCCGTAGGACCCAAATTACTGAACATAATAGGCTAATGTCTTGCTTCTTTGAGAGACTTTCATTGAAATAATATACATAATATAAAATGGCCATATCCACCATTTCAAAGGGTGTGTTTGGCCATGTTATAGGCAATCACACTCTTACAGCCCCATCACATCTCTCCAGAATGTTCTGCTCATCCCAAAGTGAAACTTGTACTGTCCCCTTTTGCCCCTCATCCCAGGTCCTGGAAACCACTATTATTATTTCTGTTGATTTGACATGTTCTCGGTATCTTAAAGGAATAAAATCCTTCTGTGGCTCTCTACAACTCATATAATATCTGAAAGATCCATTGAGGTTGTAGCAGATAAGCTTCACTAATATTTTACTCCCTCTCATTTTCTCTCTTTCTCATGTGTGCCTGTGTGTGTTCATCTATGCCAATATCAACAGAAATGTGGAAGTCTAAGTTATTTATAACTTTGAATTACTATGCGTAATTATGATATAGATTTGGTGTGCAGATGGCAGCGTAAACTTCAGCTTTCTATTCCTTTGTGCTTATGATCAGAAGTGGTATTTTGGCTGAATGACCATTGCATATTTAGATTTTTTCAAAACCCTTCCACATAAGTTTGCACAGAATTTGCATTGTTTTTATTTCCTTCAGCTATGCTCAAGGGTTCTGATTTCTCCATATCCTCACCAGTGCTTGCTTTCTGTTTGCCTGCTTGCTTTTCATAGCCACATTAGTAAAAATTGTAAGCTGTAGTTTGGTTTGCAGTTCCCCAGTGATTCATTACACTAATCAGTAACTTGTGTACTTTTAGGATTGCTATACACTTCTTTTGTCCAATTTCAGTTCGTTGTTTTTGAGTTTTATTAGCTCTTTGTATATGCTGGACTGTGATCTCTTACCAGGTGAGTGTCTTGCATTTGTCCACTTTTCCCCGTTCTGTTAGTAGTTTCTTCACCTTTGATAGTGCTCTTTGAAGAAATGAAAGTTTGATTTTTAAGAGCACCTTATCTATTTTTCTTCTGTCTATGCCTTTTGTGATCATGACAGAGAAATCACTACCAAATATGCCATAAAGCCTTCACCTTATATTTTCTCTAAAGATGGCAACCCTTATATTTATGCTTTTAAAATACATCAATCCACTTTTATATTGTAATAAGGACTTGATTTTCCTCTTTGGCATATGAAAGTCCAGTTTTCTCCATGTTATTTATGAGAAGAATGTTCTTAACTCTCAAATAGTCTTGGCACTCATTAGTCCAGAACAAGGAAGATGTTCAGTTGATAAAATATTTGCCAATCAAGCATGAGGAACTGATACCAATTTCCAGAATTCTCTTCCACAAAAAAAGAATTGTCATGCATGTTTTAAATCCCAGCACTGGGAAAGCAGAGAAAGAAGAATCTCTGGAGCTTAGTGACCAGACAGCCCAATCTACTTGGAGGGGCCCAGGCCACTGACAGACTCTTTGCCTCGAAAGTGAAGTGTTCTGAATGCAGTGGGTTAAACGGGAACTACACACCAAAAGTAAAAAGGGTGGGAATTGGAGGGCAGTGTAAAGAAGGGACCTGGGAATGGATAAGTAACACAAAAGACCTTACGAAAAAGTCATATGGAAGCCTTTCTAACCACTGTACCAGCTTCTAAAATATATATAAATACATGCGTTAAAAGTTGAAATAGAACTATCCTATAACAGGAAGACAACATGACTGCTGGGCACTGTAGGCTAACACATAAAAAGCCCAGTGCCAGGAATAGGCCACCTCTTTTGGGGTTGTTGACCTATGGGGCCTCACAACACTCCCAAGTATTGTAGGTTATTGACCATGCTCTCCATTGACCTCTTCTCCCTGCAATGCAGAACCTGTTTCTGAAGATTCTAAGTACTTTAGACACAGAATATAGAGAAATCGATTTGGTACTGACCTGAAAATATCACCCATTCTGGCTTACTTTCATTGTGATGTAAGGTGTTATGCAAGCTTACTGGAAGAGAAAATGAACCTACAGTCAAACACAGCTCTGAACTTCATGGGCTAAAATAACAGCTGATACGGCAAATATAGTAATAGTGGCACAAACGCCATGTGAGTAACCAACTACTTTCTGATCTACAGCCTGCTCCATGAGATAAAACCCATACCTGACGCCATTATTTGTTCCAAGAACCTAAACCTAGATAGATCATAGGCCCTAGAAAAGGACTAGTACTATTTTGACTAAATAGGGTACAAAACAGACTCCTAATGGTTATTGCTATACCAATGATTAGTGGATTTCTCAATCCTCACTAAAGATGCGTCTTAGAGTAGTTAATACAGACACTCTCAACACAGAGAATAAAAGACTTAGGAATGCTCAGCCCTAAACTGGGTATTGATATGACACCCCTCACTGCAAGGGCTTCTCATCAAAGGAGTAGGAAGATTAAAAACCCAAAGGTGGTAGATGACTTCAAGAGAACAATGTTTTCTGTCTATAACAGGGAAACAACTCACAAAGGCTATGAACAGACTTTACAAGATATCATCAAATTCATGCCAGATAAGATCCTAGCATGGAGAAATTTGAGCATGAAGTCCCACTCCTAGATAAGGAGCTTTCATCAACTGAGGCCTGAGTTTGAATGAGTATTGCACTGGCAATTAATTAGATACGCTCGATAAGTTATTCTAATTCTCTGAAATTGGTTTCCTCATCTATAAAATGGCTAAAGACTTATGTAGAGTTATTATAAGGAACATGTACACTAAAATGCTTTACATATGTGGAAGTGTTCACTACGACATGATTATGTCCTTTACAATATGAATTTTAGTGTCCTGGCTTCATAATGAGTAAATAAACACTAATAGATCACTGTTAGTAATGATGAGATAAGGAGAGAAAGCACCAACATCAGGAAAGATGCCAATATTAAGAATACTTGTTTACTTGGCATATTCATTTGAATCAAACTTTGTTTTTTCATCTTGAGAAACAGTCTTTAAGTTATTATGTTATTTATTTTGACAATGGATCACTAAAAATTTTATCTCATTCATGGGCATTTCAAAATATTTACATTAATCCTTGTGAATTTTATACAAAGTATTCTGATCGTATTCACCCCTTCCCAGCTCATGCTGGATCCACACCTCTCTTCTCCACCCAGCCAATGTTTGTATATCATTTTTTATGTTCTAAAATGACTTATTTATTTGTACCTGTGTATACGAGTATTTTGCCTGAATGTATATAAATAGATCACCTGTTCTCAGTACCCACAGAGGCCAGAAGAAGGTATCAAATCCCCTGATGGTGAAGTTACAGTCAGTTGTGAGCTCCTGATAGGACTCAGGAACCCATATGTTCTCTAAAGATAAACAAAAGTAAATCCGAGTCCAATCTACTCAGCCCATATACACTTGTGTATATAATGATCCACCAATGTATGGTCAACCTACCAAGGGGCCACACCCCTAAAGAAAACTGACTCTTTGTCACCCAAAGGCTATCAATTTAGCTCCTCAGCTAAAGGCGGGGCTTCATGCTTTGCTCACCACTTCTTGCTGGTATTTTGTCTGACTTGGACATGCATGGGTCTTATCTTCCTGTCACATCTCCCTGAGTTCACGTGTTGTGTCTGGGAAACCCTCCTTATAGTCATCTACCATCACCGGTTCTTACAATCTTTTGGTTTCCCCTCTACAATGATCCCTGATCATTGACAGGAACAAGTGTGATATAAATGTCCCATTTGAGGATGAGGATCTCATAGTCCCTTATTCTTTGCACACTCATTTGACAAGTTTGGGTCTCTGTGCTGATCACCACCCAGTGCAAAAAGATTCTCTGATGAGGGCTGAGAAATTCACTAATCTATGGATATGACAAAAAATAGGTTCTTGCTTGGGGCCTATGATCTAGTCATAGGTTCTTGGTCCCAGTAGAGGTGCCACACATGGGTTTCTTCTAATGGAGCAGGACTTAGAACCACTCAGAAAGTGGTTGATTACTACCATAATATTTGTGCTTTTATACCAGCAGGTGTGTTTTTCTGGTTTTTATTGTAGCTGAGAGGGTTCACAGCTGAGGAAGAGTGATACATAGCACTCTGAAAGCTAGCCAATAGCCAATAAGGATGAGGCTTCCTAGTTGGTACCAGATTGATTTTTCCATATGCTGTGTATTCAAGTATATTGGTTTTTACCATCAAGTTCTGGGTAACCATGAACAACAATGATAGCCTACAATGTCTAGGGTTTTGTGGGAAACTTACTAGCTAACAACTTCAAAATGAGTAACCCATCCTGGGCACTAGGTTATTTATTTGTTAGCCCATGGTGTGTAATAGGAACAGTGTTGCCCTGTTATAGAATAATTCCATTTAACTGATTATATACATGTATTTGTATACATTTTAGGAAACTTTTACAGTAGTAGGCAGGATTCCACATGATGTTTACAAAGGGTCTGTATTGGTTAGTTATCCTTTTCATAGTCCATTCTCTACCCTGCCTTATCTTCAGCCAACTTAACACTCATTTCGTTCTTCTCCTTTAAGCCTTTATACCACTGCGTTCTTTTTCTCCTTGAATGCCCCCTCAACAGCACATTACTAGTTTCCTTGCCTCTATGAATAAATGAATATAGATATCCAAAGATTCAAAACCAGCATCTGCATGGAGAGAAAAAGCATGTAAAGGTGTCTTTCTGTGTCTGGGTTACTGAGTTCCAAATGACTGTTCTCATCTTTATCCATGTACCTGTTCCTCACTTTTCTTAACAGCTAAATAATATTCCACTGTGAGAAGTTACTGTGCGTTCATTATTAGCTCATCAGTTTCTAGACATCTACGCTGTTCCAAGTTGCTGGCTATTGTGACTAGAGCAGCAATGAGCAGCAATGAAGCACATATCTCTTTAGGAGACTATGAAGTCCTTTTGGTATATGAATAGAAACAGTATAGCTGGATCATATGGCAGACCTATTTCTACCCTTTTGAGGAACCCCCAGACTACGTTCCATAGTGACTGTACAGCCCATTCTACTGCCAGAGGTGAGTAAGTGTTCCTTTTTCTCCTTATTCACAGCAGCATTTGTAGTCATGTGTGTTTTTTCTTTCAGTCTTAGCCTTTCTGGCTGGAGTTAGAAGAAAATTTGTACAAATAGCTCTCCAGTTTGAGCAGCACTATCTGCTGAAAATATTTTCTTTTGGAGTTGGTTTCTTCAAAACTTGGGAGGCTTTAGGAGTGTGATGTACGTGTGTGTCCTCAATTCCATTCCACTGATAAATGAGTCTTTTAACTATGCTTTTATTATGAAGGTTGTATGGTATAACTTCAAATCTGTAATAGTGATACTTCCAGCAATGTTTATTTTGTTCACAATAATTTTGACTATCCTGGACCTATTACATTTCCATATGAAATATATCATTTTTCCATACTATCCTGAAAATCCAAATTCCACCCCATCCCTGAGATTTGCCCCATATCTTATCTAAAACAACACTGTCTATGACCAATTCACAAAGGTGAAAATTCTAAAACACCTTTTGTACAACTCACATGATGACACATTGTTTAAATGGTTTTTTTTCAATTCTAGTTTTTCCTAATTTTTTTAGTTCAGTTTTGTTATTTGGTTGATTAGTTTATTTTTTGTTTTTATTAGTTTTGCTTTTTGTTTTGTTTTGTTTTGTTTTGTCTCATGTAGACTATACCATCTTGCTATGAAGCTGGTAATCTTAAACTCTTGATCCTTCTACTTCAACCTCCCAAGTGGTAGGACTGCATGCATGGCCACCACACCAGGCTTATAAGGTCTAAAGATTGAATTCATGCCTTCATACATGCTAGTTAGGCACATCACCAGCCCCACTCTGCTGAGTCCAATAAAAAAAAATATATTTGCCTTGGTTTCATGATCAGAACATTTAATATCATGCCTTGATGAGTGTGTATAGTAAAATATAAACTCTGTCAGTAGGAGACAAAGTGATGGTGCCTCTCAGGAAGTTTCCTTCTAAAATTGGACCCATATTTATCATATGATAAATATCAAAAGATCCAGTCATGGGGTCTCTGTCTTAGAGAAATAAAATTTCTCTTCATACAACATTCAAATGCTCATGGCTGATTTATTTATAGTTTCCCAACCCTGCAAACAACATAAATGTCCTTCAACTCCTGAATGAAAAGAAAATATAAGCTATCATAAGTTCACAAAGTAGTAGATGGTTGACATATACCACACTCTGAATAAACTTTACATTCTTGTTGTCTTCTTTTTTTAAGACTTATTTATTTAACTCCAAGAACTGGGGCTAGCCCACAGTCAGTGGACCCAAAACCTGCCCTCGGAGAGCTGGTCTGAGAGGAGCACTCTCACTCCTAAGCCCATAGGTGGAGCCCCACTTTCTCTCCACTGACTGTCCAAAGAGAGACCCTTCAGGAGCACACAGGGTCAGGGAGCTTCAGAGCATCCTGGGACAGGATCTTTCTGATCTCCATCTGAGCCCACACCTGGGGCTCTCCCACAGCCATCAGATCCAAACCAAACCACAGAGAGCTGGTCTGCCAGGAGCACTCTAACTCTTAAACCCAGAGGTGGGATCCCACTTTCCCTCCACTGACTATCTAAGGAGAGACCCACAAGAAGCACGCTGAACATGGGAGCCACAGAATGGTGTGGGACAGGACCCTTCCAGTCTCCAACTGCACCCAGAGCTAAGGCTGTTCCACAGAGGCCGAAACCTGCCCAAAGAGATCTGATCTCCCAGGAGCACTCTCACTCCTAAGATCACAGGCTCACAAGCCCGTAGGAGGGACAAGCTTCAGTCAGAGACAGGAAGACCAACTAACATCAGAGATAACCAGATGGTACAAGAAAAGCACAAGAACCTAGCAACAGAAACCAAGACTATGTGGTATCACCAGAACACAGTTCTCCCAACACAGCAAATACTGAATATCCCAACACACTGGAAAAGCAAGCTTTAGATTTAAAATCACATCTCATGATGATGATAGGGGACTTTAAGAGGGACATAACTCCCTTAAAGACATACAGAAGGACACAGGTAAACTAGTAGAAGCCCTTAAAGAGGAAACACAAAAATCCCTTAAAGAGTTGTGGGAAAACACAACCAACCAGGTGCAGGAATTGAACAAAACCATCCAGGATCTAAAAATAGAAATAGAAACAGTAAAGAAATAACAAAGGGAGACAATCCTGGAGATAGAAAACCTAATAAAGAGATCAGGAGCCATAGAAGCAAGCATCGGCAGCAGAATACAAGAGATTGAAGAAAGAATCTCAGGGGCAGAAGATACCATAGAAAACATTTACACAACCATCAAATAAAAGGCAAAATGCAAAAAGCTTCTAACCCAAAACATCCGGGACACAATAAGAAGATCAAACCTAAGGATAGTAGATATAGAAGAGAGTGAAGATTCCCAAATTAAAGGGCCAATAAATATCTTCAACAAAATTCTAGAAGAAAACGAAAGAGACACCCATGAACATACAAGAAGCCTAGAGAACTCCAAACAGATTGGAACAGAAAAGAAATTCCTCCAATCACATAATAGTCAAAATACCAAATACATAAAACAAAGAATATTAAAAGCAGTTAAAGAAAAAAAGTCAAGTAACATACAAACAGAATTACACCAAAAATCTCAACAGAGACTATGAAAGCTACAAGATCCTGAACAGATGTCATACAGACCCTAAGAGAACACAAATGCCAGCCAAGGCTACTACATCCAGCAAAACTCTCAATTAACATAGATGGAGAAACCAAGATATTCCACAACAAAACCAAATTTACACAATATCTTTCCACAAATCCAGCCCTACAAAGGATAATAGATGGAAAACTCCAACACAAGGAGGGAAACTACACCCTAGAAAAAGCAAAAAAGTCATCTTCTCCCGACAAACCCAAAGATAGCCACACAAACATAACTCCACCTCTAACAACAAAAATAACAGAAAAGTAAAGTCAATATTCCTTAGTATCTCTTAGCATCGATGGTGTAAATTCCCCAATAAAAAGACATAGACTAACATACTGGATACATAAATAGGACCCAGCATTTTGCTGCATACAGGAAACTCACCTCAGTGACAAAGACAGACACTACCTCAGAGTAAAAGACTGGAAAAAAATTCCCAAGCAAGTGGTCCCAAGAAATATTCTGGAGTAGCCATTCTAATACTGAATAAAGTAAACCAAAAGTTATCAAAAAACATAAGGAAGGACACTTCATACTCATGAAAGGAAAAATCTACCAAGATGAACCCCTGATTCTGAACATCTATGCACCAAAAGCAAGGGCACCCACATTCATAAAAGAAACTTTAAAGTTCAAAGCATACATTGTACCTCACACAATAATAGTAGGAGATTTCAACACCCGACTCTCATCAATGGACAGATCATGGAAACAGAAACTAAACAGAGACACATGGAAACTAATAGATTTTATGAACCAAATGGATTTAACAGATATCTATAGAACATTTCATCCTAAAACAAAAGAATATACTTTCTTCTCAGCACCTCATGGTACCTGCTCCAAAATTGACCATATAATTGGTCATAAAACAGACATCAATAGATACAAGAAGATTTAATAACCTCATGCATCCTATCAGATCACCAAGGACTAAGGCTGGTCTTCAATAACAACAGAAACACCAAAAAGGCCACATACACATGGAAGTTGAACAATGCTTTATTCAATAGCACCTTGGTCAAGGAAGAAATAAAGTAATTAAAGACCTTTTAGAATTTTATGAAAATGAAGGCACAGCATACACAAACTTATGGGACAAAATGAAAGCAGTGCTAAGAGGAAAACACATAGCTCTGACTGCCTCCAAAAAGAAACTGGACAGAGCATACACAACTCTAGAACAAAAGGAAGCAAATATACCCACAAAAAGTAAACAGCAGGAGATAATCAAACTCAGAGCTAAAATCAACCAAACAGAAACAAATAGAACTATACGAAGAATCAACCCAACTAGGGGCTGATTCTTTGAGAAAATCAACAAGATAAGTAAACCCTTAGCCAGACTAATCAGAAGGTGCAGAGACATTATCCAAATTAGCAAAATTAGAAATGAAACGGGAGACATAGCAACATAAATTTAGGAAATTCAAAAACTTATCAGATACTACTACAGAAGCATCTACTAAACAAAACTGGAAAATCTTGAGGAAATGGACAATTTTCTAGACAGATACCAGGTACCAAAGTTAAATCAGGATCAGATAAACCATCTAAACAGACCCAGAACCTCTAAAGAAATAGTAGTAGTCATTAAAAGTCTCCCAACTGAAAAATGCCCAGGACCAGATGAGTTTAGTGCAGAATTCTATCAGAACTTCAAAGAAGACCTAATACCAATACTCACCAAACTATTACACAAAATAGAAACAGAAAGAATTTGCAATTCCTTCTATGAAGCCACAATTACTCTTATACCTAAACCACACAAAGACCATACAAAGAAAGAGAACTTCAGACCAATTTTCCTCATGAATATTGATGCAAAAAGTACTCAACAAAATTTTAGCAAACCAAATTCAAGAACCCATCAAAAGGACCATTCACTATGATCAAGTAGGCTTCATCCCTGGGATGCAAGAATGGTTCAATATACAAAAATCCATCAACATAATCTACTATATATAAAAAACTCAACAAAAAAACCCACATTAGCTGCTGAGAAAGCATTGACAAAATTCAACACCCCTTCATAATAAAAGTCTTGGAAAGATCATGAATTCAAGGCCCATTCATATACATAGCAAAAGCAATATACAGCAAACCAGTAGCCAACATCAAACTGAATGGAGAGAAAATTGAAATAATCCACTAAAATCAGGGACTAGACAAGGCTGCACTCTCTCCCTAACTACTCAATATAGTGCTTGAAATCCTAGCCAGAGCAATTAGACAAAAAAAAGTTAAATGGATACAAATTGGAAAGGAAGAAGTCAAAATATCACTATTTGCAGATGATATGATAGTATAATTAAGTGATATCAAAAATTCCACCAGAGAACTCCTACAGCTGGTAAACAAACTCAGCAAAGTGGCTGAATATAAAATTAACTCAAACGAATAAGTAGCCTTCCTCTACTCAAAGGATAAACAAGCTGCAAAAAAACATTAGGAAAATGACACCCTTCACAATAGCCACAAATAATATAAAATATCTTGGTGTGACTCTAACCAGCAAGTGAAAGATCTGTATGACAAGAACATCAAGTCTCTGAAGAAAAAAACCGAAGAAGATCTCAGAAGATGGAAAGATCTCCCATCCTCATGATTTGACAACATTAATATTGTAAAAATGGCCATTTTGCCAAAAGCAGTCTACAGATTCAGTGCAATCCTCTTCAATTCCCAACTCAATTCTAAATAGACTTAGAAAAAACAATTTGCAAATTCATTTAGAATAACAAAACCCAGGATAGGGAAAACTATTCTCAACAATAAAAGAACTTCTGGGGGAATCACTATCCCTGACCTCAAGCTGTATTACAGAGCAATCATGATAAGAACAGCATGGTATTGGTACAGAGACAGGCAGGTGGATCAATGTAACAGAACTGAAGACCCAGAAATGAACCCACACACCTATAGTTACTTGATCTTTGACAAAGAGTGGAAAATTATTCAGTGGAAAAAAGATAGCATTTTCAACAAATGGTGCTGGTACAACTGGAGATCAGCATGTAGAAGAACACAAATTGACCCATTCGTATCTCCTTGTATAAAACTCAAATCCAAGTGGATCAAAGACCTCCTCTACATAAAACCAGATACACTGAAACTAATAGAAGAGAAAGTGGGGAAGAACCTCAAATACATAGGCACAGGGGAAAATTTCTTGAACAGAACACCAATATGTTATGTTCTAAGATGAATCAACAAATGGGACCTCATAAAATTGCAAAGCTTCTGTACGGCAAAGGACACTGTCAATAGGACAAAATGGCAACCAACAGATTGGGAAAAGATTTTTACCAATCCTACATCTGAGAGAGGGCTAATATCCAATATATACAAAGAACTCAAGAAGTTAGACTCCAGATAATAAATAATCCTGAGGGCGATAATGGGGGGAGGATGGGGAGGGGAAGACCCATATAGAAGGGGAGTAGGAGGGATTATGGGGATGTGGGCCCGGAGACCTGGAAGACGGAATAACAATTGAAATGTAAATAAGAAATACCCAAGTTAATAAAGATGGAAAAAAATGGGATACAGAAGTAAACAAAGAGTTCTCAACTGAGGAATACTGAATGGCTGAGAAGCACCTAAAGAAATGTTCAATGTCTGTAGTCATCAGAGAAATGCAAATCAGGACAACCCTAAGATTCCACCTCACACCAGTCAGAATGGCTAAGATAAAAAAACTCAGGTGATAGAAGATGCTGGTGAGGATGTGGAGAAAAGGAACACTCCTCCATTGTTGGTGGGATTGCACATTGGTAAAACCACTCTGGAAATCAGTCTGGAGGTTCCTCAAAAATTTGGACATAGTACTACCTGAGGACCCAGCTATACCACTCCTGGGCATAGACCCCCAAATGCTCCAACATACAACAAGGACACATGCTCCACTACGTTCATAGCAACTTTATTTCTAATAGCTAGAAGCTGAAAAGAACCCAATGCTCTTCAACAGAGGAGTGAATGCAGAAAAGTGACACATTACACAAGGGTGTACTACTCAGCTATTAAAAGCAATGACTTCATGAAATTCATTGGCAAATGGATAGAACTAGAAAATATCATCTGGAGTGAGGTAACCCAATAACAAAAGAACACATACAATATGCACTGACTGATTAGCCCAAAATCTTGAAATACCTAAGAAAAAATTCACAGATCATATAAAGCTCAAGAAAGAAGACCAATATGTCGATGTTTCACTCCTTCTTAGAAGGGAGAGCAAAATACAGGAGGAAATACAGTGATAAAGACTGTAGCAGGGACTGAAGAAAAGGTCACATTGAGACTGCCCCACCTGGAAATCCATCCCATATGCAGCCACTAAACACGGTCACTATTGCTGATGCTAAGAAGTGTTTGTTGACAAGAGCCTGATATGGGTGTCTCTTGAGAGGCTCTGCCAGAACCTTACTGATACAGATGAGTATGCTTGTAGCTAACCATTGGACTGAACACAGGGACCCCAATGAGGAGTTAGAGAAAGGACTGAAGGAACTGAAGAAGTTTGCAACTCCATAGGAAGAACGACAATAACAACAAACCAAACCCCACCAGAACTCCCAGGGACTAAACCACAACCAATGAGTACACATGGAGGAACCCATGGCTCCAACTGTATATGTAGCAGAGAATGGCATTGTCCAGCATCAATGGGAGGAAAAGCCCTTAGTCCTGTGAAGACTCCTTTCCCCAATGTAGGGGATTGCCAGGGTGTTGAGGTGGGAGTGGGTGGGTGGGAGTGGGAGCACTCTCATAGGAGCAAGAGGAGGGGGGAGGGAGATGGGGGGGAAAGGGGACAGGATTTGAAATGTAAATACATAAATATCCAAGAAAAAAATTTTTTTAAAAAAGAATGAAATAGAGGTAGTTAATAGTTTATCTTCAGGTTTGAATAAATGCCTAATTTCAGAATCAAAAAAAGGAACCCAGATTCCATGTCTAAATCAAGTTATCAGTATACTTGAAAAAAATATTTATTTATGTATTTATTTATTTGTTTATTTATTATAAGTACACCGTAGGTGTCTTCAGACACAACAGAAGAG
Source organism: Rattus rattus (assembly GCF_011064425.1). Classification (NCBI taxonomy): domain Eukaryota; kingdom Metazoa; phylum Chordata; class Mammalia; order Rodentia; family Muridae; genus Rattus; species Rattus rattus. The sequence goes on along the minus strand of NC_046162.1, from coordinate 14,093,444 downwards.
GGCATCAAACTTTATTATATTTGTGAGCCACCATGTGATTGCTGGGATTTGAACTCAGGACCTCTGGAAGAGCAGTCAGTTCTCTTAACCACTGAGCCATCTCTCCTGTCTCTAAACTTCATGTTCGTCAGACTGACAGGAAGAGCATATGCTTCAAAAGATACCAGTTGTGATGGTCAACTTGAAACAACCTAGAGTCACTGAGAAACTCTATTGAAGAGAGTCTCAGTGAGGAATTTTTTCCATTGGATTGGTCTGCCTTGATCTAATTAACTGCTGTGGGAAAACCCAGTCTTTTATGTGAGGCGCCATTCTCTGTAGAACAGGAGAAAGCCAACAGAAGCAAAAGCAGAATCATGCAGCAGAGGCTCAGTCATATTTCTTTGATCTTGACTGTGTCTGTGACTTGATGAGCCATTTGAGGTTTCTGCCTTGACTTCTACACAGTGACACAATTGGAGCTATGAGTTGAAATAAACTCTTTTCTGTGTTAAGTTGGGTTTTGGTCAGGTATTTTTATCACAACAACAGAATAAATCTAGGTTGCCACTGTATGATGCTGATCATAATGATATCCTTGAAAAGACAAAGGCACAGGAATAAAAACACAGATCATTGGTTCCTAGAGCAAAGATGAAGGAGAGGTGGTCTTTGAGATATGTGGGGGACACTAAGGGTATGTGATTTGATAATAGTTACATCATTAGAGGCATTTTATAGAACTCACATAACTCTACGAGACAGTTTTTACTGTGTATATGAGAACAGGAACTGGGAGCACAAAAACCCAAGCGGATCCCCAGAATCTACATGAAATGCCATTCAGTTTGATCCCAGCACCAAAGGAACTCTGGAGCTCACTGAACAGTTAGCCTATTTGAATCAATAAGGTTCCAGGCCAATGAGAAACCCTGGCTCAAAAAAAGGTGTATACAATGTCTAAGAAGTAGCACTGAAGGTTGATTCCTGGCCTTTACATGCACCTGCACACAAACATGTACACACACACACACACACACACACACACACACACACACACACACACACACAGGAACAAAATTATCCTATTGAATTTCAAAAGGCTGAGCATCCAAAACTCAGAAAATCACTGGATATACTCCTCGACGTTTAACCTCCATACAGTGTTTCCCATCTCAGCAATGTCTTCTTTGCTTCAGTACATTCTGACCCTCTAAAGATTTGAGGAAAAGTCCACACTTGTATGTTACCGTCAGGATATACCGCTGTGAAATCATACCCCATGTATAAGATCCCAGCGCCTGATATTTTGCCAGGCACAGTTCATTAAGTGCTTGTCAATCTTTTATACCCACAAACTACTAAACATGATTGGTGACCCAATAGCTGAGACGTGTCAACACTTCTTTCTGGTGTCTTCACCTCATTTTAACTCTCGCATGTTTTTCATTATAAATGGCTGGCTAAGCATACCTATAGCCTCAGTAACTCAATTCCCTTTGCTAGTAATGGTTTTCCTGATGGTTATAACAGAACAATAACCATGCCAGAGATAAATATTTCATAAGGAATCCATTGTTATTTATTTATCACTTGCAACATGTGTTCCAAAAGCATTACAGAATATTTATTAAACATTTATAGATAATTTTATGCTACCACTAGCATGTAATATAAATACATTATTAATTCTCTTGAATTGTTGATATATTGAGCCCAAACAAAGCTGCTTCAACTGGGGATCATGCCAATAAAGTGACTAGGGGAGGAGTTCGCTGCATTTGAAAGCTTCAGAAGTACCATGTGGTTACCTCAGAACATTTTTTTTTTTATTTCGATTGGATGTTCCATAAATCTCTGAGCCATCCCGAACGGACATACATTGGTGAGAGCTGGATTAGAGAAACCTCTGCTTGTAAAGGATGACTTCTTAGTAGCTACTGCTTTGGAAGATGCCTGCAGTTATGCATCCAAACATCAGCTTCCAGTTCACATCGAGTGTCCAGCAGTCTGGGTGCTGAGGTCTGTCCTCAAAACAAGCCTTCATTTTGGGACTATGCCTTACTTAAATCACTTCTCAGACCTGGATCTCAACCCAGAGACCCTATTCTGATTGTGCTATTAATCAGGGCTGTTTGAATCTCCAAAGCCAATGTCTAAGTCTCTGGAGGAGGCTCACTCCAGTGGGGCTCACTTTTCTCCTGCCTGCTTCCCCATGGGAGGATTTCCTCAGAGGCCTGGCACTGTCCACACTGGACATGGGCTGTTATTAATCATGGCTGATCTCGTTTGTCTGCTGGTGTGATTGAGAGATTCTTATTTCTTCTTTTATAGGGCTCTACATTAGCATGGTGCTTCCTACCCCAACTAAAACAACTAAACAGAGAAGGCAGATACTCAGTACAGTCTTCAGACACTGTACAGTGACTGAACTCTGCCCTGTAACCTGCAAATGAGGCAGCGAGACTTGCCCTCCGGTTAACTTCTGACACTTGCTGATATTGACATTAACTAGACACCTTTGAAGATTAAGAATCGATATGCTCATCAAAGGTTTAAATGGACTGACAGTCTTTGATCACATTCACGGTGGTATGAACAGCAGATGGGAATCCTCCCATCCCTCCTCCAGATTATCACTTTAAAGACGTTAAATGCTATGGAGGAAAGGGTAACGTCAGTGTGGGTTTTTTCAGCAATGCAAGAAGATCAAAACAAATCGAGAGAGATTTCGAAGGATTCGAAAAGAGACACCTTTTTCTAGATGCAGCCATCACCAACTGATCAGATATCTATTCCTGGGCTCATATGCACCAACCAGATTGGATACTGTACAGTGAACAGCCAAAGTCAAAATTCCCTAGGCAGCAGGGATCAGAGGTACTAATGTCAAAAGCATTGTGGTTGGACCAAACCCCCAAACACAGTGAGATTACTTCCTGCCTTATGAAGACATATGCACTTCACATCCATTGCAGTACTGTTCACAGAATCTACTGATCAGAGAGGACTTAAAGAAACAAACGCCTATATCTATCAACTTCAGCTCTTACATAACTACCTATATCTCTATGGAAGAGCCATATTTATAACTGTGTATCTAAGCTTCATTTATAGATTTATAAATGTTATTCATAAATATGGGATATTTGACAAACAAGCTTGTCACAACACAAACACATTTGAAGAACATTAAACCCACAGAATAGAATCCGAAGACATGGGTCAGAGGTTAATAGCACAAGTGTTCTTCCTGAGGACTAGACTTTGTTTTCTGGCACCCATGTTGGGCAGCTCACAACCATCTGTAAATCCAGATCCAAGGGACTCTGACACCATCCCATGGTCTCTGCAGGTACAGTACTTTGCACAAACCCACAGAGACACACAGGCAAATAATCCTAAAGTAAAAGAGGAGGATGTGGGGGAGGAGGGGGGAGGAGGAGGAGAAGAAGAAGGAGAAGGAGGAGAAGGAGAAGAAGGAGAAGCAGTAGCACCTAGGAATAAAAATTAAACACTTCATGAGCTCAAGTATATGGAATATTAAGATGCAAATAAAACATAAAATACAGAGTCTATGTCTACCTATGTCTGCATTTATGCATATAAATAGGTATCTATATCTATATGTCTGTGTGTTATACATAGATGCTATATTCAGCATTTATAAAAAGATTTTTATTTTTAAATCAGAGAGAGAGAGAGAGAGAGAGAGAGAGAGAGAGAGAGAGAGAGAGAGAGAGAGAGAGAGGCTATACCACAAACCTGTAAGTGCCTATGCAGGTCAGAGGAGGGCATTGGCTTCCATGGAGCTGAAATTACAGGCCCAATGTGGGTTCTGGGAACTGAACTCAGGTCTTCTGGAAAGCAGGCAGTGCTCTTAACTGCAGAGAATGTCTGCAGCCCATTATTCAGCTTTTAACATTAGAGATCCTGTAACATTTTTTGGCACATAAATGAATCCAATGGATGTAAGCCAGGAAGAGAGGGGGAATACCAGATAAGTTAGTTACATGTGGAAACCTACATGTTGTTTCTAGGACTGGGAAAGGAGGGGAATTAGGAAGGTGAGGTTCAAAGGAAATGGGTATCTATAAGTGGGGTGAAGAGGTCTAGAGACCTAACGAGTTACATAAATACTAGGCTGAGAAAGAGCGATGCTCTGCGTACAAAGCACTTGCTACACACGCATAAAGACCAGATTTTGGATCTGCAACTTCCACACAAAATCACACGTGAATGGTGATCCTCCAGCAATCTTCATGCTCAAGAGGAGGACGGCTCCACAAAGCATGCTGGGCTCTGGACAAACCAAACAGGCGAGCTAAAGGTTCACCAGTAGATGTACCTCAGTCAATACAGTGGAGTATACTCCTCAGTTAATACAGTAGAATGAGATCTAGGAAAATATCTTTGTACAAGGTAATAAGAATGGATTGATTGGCATTCTTCTACATGCCAACTGACACTTGAACCAGCACCATTTGTTGAATGCTATCTTTTTTCCACTGTATGGTTTTGGCTTCTTTGTCAAAGATTAGGTGACCATAATTGTGTGGGTGTAATTCTGGGTCTTCAATTCTATTCCACTTATCTACCTGTCTGTCCCTGTACCAATACCATGTGGTTTATATCACTATTGCTCTGAAGTACATCTCGAGGTAGGGATGGTGATTCCCCCGGAAGTTCTTGTATTGCTGAGAATAGGTTTTGTTATCTGGGTTTTCTGTTATTCCAGATAAATTTGAGAATTACTCTATCTCTGTGAAGAATTGAATTGAAATTTTGATGGGGATTGCATTGAATCTGTATATTGCTTTTGATATGATGGCTATTTTTACTATGTTAGTGCTGTCGATCCATCAGCATGGGAAACCTTACCATCTTCTGAGGTCTTCTATGATTTCTTTCTTCAAAGACTTGAAGTTCTTCAATTCTTATCTACTTGTACAAAGCTCAAGTCCAAATATATCAAGCACCTCCACATAAAATCAGATATGCTGAATCTAATAGAAGAGAAAGTGGGGAAGAGTCTCAAACACGTAGACAGAAGGGAAAATTTCCTGAACAGAACATCAATGGTTCAGGCTGTCAGATCAACTATAGACAAATGGGATCTCATAAAACTGAAAAGCTTCTGTAAGGCAAACGACACTTTCAACAGGGCAAAACAGCAATCTACAGATCTGGAAATATATACAAAAAACTTGAGAAGTTAGCCTCCAAAGAATCAAATAAACCTATTAAAGATGGAATACAGAGCTAAACAAAGAATTCTCAACTGAGAAATCTCAAATGGTCAAGAAGCACCTAAAGAAATGCTCAATGTCCTTAGTCATCAGGAAAATGCAAATCAAAACAACCCTGAGAGTTCCCATCACCCCAGTCAGAATGGCTAAGATCAAAAACACAGGGGACAGCAGATGCTAGCAAGGATGTGGAGAAAGAGGAACACTCCTCCAATGTTGGTGAGACTGAAAGGTGGTACAACCACTCTGGAAATCAGCCTGTGGTTTCTCAGAAAATTGGAAATTGTTCTACCTGAGGACCCAATTATACCACTCCTGGGCATATACCCAAAAGATGCTCCAACCTATAACAAGAAAACATGTTCCACTATGTTCATATATTTATAATAGCCAGAAGCTGAAAACAACCCAAATGTCCCTTAACAGAGGAATGGATACAGAAAATATGGTACATTTACACAATGGAGCTATTAAAAACAATAACTTCATGAAATTCACAGGCAAATTGATGGAACTAGAAAATATCATCTGAAATGAGGCAACCCAGTCACAAAAGAACATTCACTGATAAGTGGATATTAGGCAAAAAGCTCAGAATACCCATGATACAACTCACAGACCATATGAAGTTCAAGAAGGAAAACCAAAGTGTGAATGCTTCAGTCTTACTTAGAAGTGGAAACAAAATAATCATGGGAGGGAGAGGGAGATGTAGGGAAGAAGTTACAGAGGGTCAGAAAATTGAACAGAGGTATGTAGCAGTGGGGGATGGGAAACTGGGGTAGCCACTAGAAACTCCCAGATGTCAGGAAGCAAGAGATTCCCAGGACACAATATGGATGACATTAACCAAAGTACTCAACAAATAGAAGACAGAACCTGTGGAGACCATATCTGCCATGGCCCCCTTTTGAGGGATGGAGTCACCCACCACAGTTAGTAGAAGGACTGAAAGAGCCTAAGAGGTTTGCCACCCCATAGAAAGAATAACAATATCAACAAACCAGACCTCCCTAGAGCTCCTAGGGAATTAACCACCAACCAAAGAGTACACATGGAGGGACCCATGGCTCCAACTGCATAAGTAGCAGAGGATGGCCTTATCTGGCATCAATGGAAGGGCAGGCCCTTTGTCCTGGGGAGAATCTGTACCCCTGAGTAGGGGAATGCAGGGCTGTGAGGCAGGAGAAGGTGGGTGGTTGGGGGAACACTGTCACCAAAGCAGGTGGGAGGGGACATGGGATAGGGCATCTGCGGAGGGGAAACTTGAAAGGGAGATAATATTTGAAATGTAAATAAATAAAAATAACCAATAAAAATAAAAGAAAAAAAGAAAGAAAGAAGAAAATGTCTGATGTCTACCTCTGACTTCTGAGTGTTCTCTCTCCCTGAAAAGAATACAGTGAGGTGTTCTTGTCATACACACTGCGGGGGTGGATAAATTCATATGATCAACGTGGTCACCAAGTCGCTATGTGTAGATAAAAATATTTTGAATACATTAAATAAGTGCAAAGGTGGAATAAAAACATAAAACAGAAGACTCTGGAAAGTTGATTGAATTGAACGTAGTTTCTCCAGCATCCCATGAGTACTGCAGAGGTGTACCATGTAGAAAATACCCAGTGGTTATTATCTAATGCATGTGTTTGGTTACAGATGTGCCTTGGTGGATTCTGGGAAAATAGAGATTTTAAACATGAACAGCAGTGTTATGTGCTGGGAGGTCAGGCTAGACACAAAAGCACTTTTACAAAGTTAGCACCATGAGCTCATCAAAGCTTATCCATTTGGCTGTCTTGTTTGTTTGGTTTTTGTTTATTTGTTTTATGTTTGTTTTTTAACCTGCATTATACATATGTCTTCTCACTTCAGGGCCTTGTTCACAGAGACTTGAATTAAGATTTGGCCCAAAAGCAACTTAATAGCTTGTAATTAGAATGTGAGGAACCAGAGAAGAAGTGATTCATGCCTAATACATTCCTCATACCCCTGGCTGAGTGACCGTCACACTGAGGGACCAATGGGTGCTATTTAATCATTTTCTTCATTTTTTTTAAATCAGTGCATGGTGCCAAGAATATGGCATTTCAAATACTCATTAGTGCTATCCTCTGGGGTTTATGATAGTAGTTATTAAAGAATGAAGTTTCAGGAGACAGAATGATACCATGGTCGCTAACAATGACAGAAGTTCAGGTGTATCAACCTCCGTCACTTACAGAGAAATCCAATGGCTAAATTAGCTTTCAAAGTCTTAAACTGTACATGGGAAAGCCCACAAATGTCATGTGGTATATTCTCTGCAGGTTAAATTTAGGTTTCCCCTGCTCCTGCTGCCAATTTGAAAGGAAGGAAAATGTCAGCGGGCATGAGTTGAATCGGAGGGTAGGAGGCTGCCGGCGTGGGACCCACCAACGTTGACATTCAACTGCCAAGGCTTGGAGCAGTGCAAGCTGTCTGCAGTTCTTCCTGGGTTGCTCGTTAAGTATCCAGTTTGATCCAGCACGGGATTATTTGCTGCAGGTGACTTTCCCGGCCGGGTGTTTCTAACCACCCATTTGCCTCCATGCTAATTGAGTGTGTTTGGATGGAGCCAACAGTCTGCAAGGTCAGTGTTAGAAAAAGCAAGATAAGAAAACATGGTCCTAAGTCTTCATTCTGTAGGGCTGGTGAAAAATAATGGGAGAAGTAACCCTGCTTCCCTAAGGAGAAAGGGAGGGAAGATTACAGAGAGAGAACACGCTACCTGCCAACTATGTGTCTGTTGAAATCATCTCCAATAGAAAACTTGGAGGATGTCTGAATGTGAGTGATTGATGAAAGACTATTCATCTTTCCCACATGTAGAAATTTGGAGTCTTGGCTACAGTCCCTGGATAAAGAGAAGCCAACAGGTAGCCTTTGATCCATCATGACTATGCTCGGTTACATTTAAAAGATAAGTTGGAGTCTTAAATGAGGTCACCCTTCATTTGTCTGTCACAAGACAAATGGAGATCAAGGAGCTGAGGTCATGTCTTAGTGAGGAAAGTGTTTGCTACACAAGCGGGCAGACACAAGTTCAGACCTCCAGAACGTATTTATAAGCTGGATGTGGTTCATTTACATAATGGAATACTATTTAGCTGTTAAAAAACAAGGGCATCATGAATTTTGCAGACAAATGGATGGAACTAGAAAATATCCTGAGTAAGGTAACTCAGACCCAAAAGGACATGCATGGTTTGTACTCACCGATAAGTGGATAGTAAACAAAAACATACAGGATACCCATGCTACACGCCACAGATACAAAGAAGCTAAACAAGAAGGAAGGCCAAGCTAGGATGCTTGAATCTCACTTAGAAGTGGGAATAAAATAGTCATAAGAGGCAGATGGAGAGAGGGCACTGAGTGGGAGAGGAGATAGGAATGAGAATTTGGGGTCAGGATCAGGTGTGGACAAAGATATGAGAGAGGGCCAGAGGGCCAAGAGAATGAATGGAAATCTGCAGCTTCTGGAAATTGGTGGTAGGAGGTAGGAGGAATCTCTAGGAGGTGCCAGAGACCTGGGATGGGGGAGGCTTCCGGGAATCAATGTAGCTGACCTTAGCCAACATGCACAGCAGTGGAGATATAAAACCTGAAGAGGCCACCTCCTGTAGCCAGGCAAGAACCCCAGTGGGAGTGATAGGGACGCCAACTCATTCACAAAACTTCTGACCCAAAATTTATCCTGTTTACAAAAAACGCAGGGACAAAGATGGAGCGGAGGCCAGGGAATGGCCAACCAATAACCGGCCCAACCCGAGACCCCACCCATGGGCAAGCACCAATTTCTGACACTGTTAATACTCTGTTATGCTTCCAGACAGGAGTCTAGCATAACTGTGCTCTGAGAGGCTCCACCCAGCAGCTGATTGAAACAGAGACCCACAGCCAAACATTGGACGGAGTTCGGAGACTCTAACTGAAGAGTTGGGGAAGAATTGAAGGCCCTGAAGGGGATATGAACTCCACAGAAAAACCAGCAGAGTCACCTAACCTGGACCCTGTGAGCTCTCAGAGACTGAGACACTGACCAAGGAGCATACACAGTCTGGACAGAGGCCCGGGGCACATATGTGTAACTCAGTCTCCATGTGGGTCTCCCAACAACTTGAGCAGGGACTAAAGCTATTGCCTGTCTGTGGAATCCTTTCCCCGACCAGGCTGCCTTGTCTGGCCTCAGTGTGAGAGGATGCACCTAACCCTTTAGACATAATATGTCAGGGTGGAAGCATGGGGAGGGGGGCTGCACCTTCTCAGAGGAGAAGATCAGGAAGAGGGTCTGTGTGGGGATAACTGGGAGGGGGCGGCATTTGGGATGTAAAATAAAATTTTAGAGATAAAATGAATGAGTAAATATATATGTGTATATGTACATTCATATATACATATACATACACAAACACATATACATATACATCATATACATATACATCATATACATATACATACACATACATATACATACACATACATCATATACATACACAAACACATATACATATACATCATATACATATACATCATATACATATACATACACATATATCATATACATATACATCATATACATACACAAACACATATACATATACATCATATACATATACATACGCATACATATACATACACATACACATACATCATATGCATATACATATACATCATAACAAGTACATATACACATATATACACATATATATACATATAAGCTGGATGTGGTAGCATGCACTTGTAAACTTAGTGCTGGAGTGGAGGAGATGGGGGCGGAAGGGGGCAGTCCCAGGCAGTCTCTTACAAGGTCATCTAGTAGAAACTTTGAGATTTAGGTTGAGAGACCCTGCCTCAAAAACATAAGGTAGTAAGTTGTAGAAGTTATATCTGGTCCTTCCTCCCAGGCCCATGCTTCCAGAAATAAGACTCAGATTCAAAACATATTTACATATACCTTGGCCGTATACCTAGGCTCCTCTCTGACTAGAATCATAACTAAAATTACACATTTGTTTTAACCTACATACAGCCATGTAGCTAGTTACCTGTGCTAGTCCATCTTGTCAGTCGACTCCCATGCCTGGCTCTCTCTCTCTCAGAATTCCCCCTGCCTCCTGGATGTCTGACCTTCTATTCTACCCTTTCCTATAGGCCATAGGTTTTTAATTGGCAGGTGATGCATCTAGGCATTACATAAGATATTCTTTCCACAGTGAGCAATTAAAGAGAAAGCTGAGGTCAACCTCTAATTGTGTGCACACAGTTGAAGCATCCTGGGTTGGGAACATGGGCAGTTTTGTGTGATGCTGGGTAGTACCTTTGAGTCCCTATGTCTCTGCTTCCTCTATTACCATACCAGAGTATTCTGTCCGCCTGTCAGCACACAGAAATATCTGCCAAACAACAAATGTACAAGCAGAAAGCCAAACGCTGAGAAGCCAAGTAGAATCCAGGAACTTATTGACATGGTCACAATTAACCAAACTGCTTTTATTTGATTTTTAGTGTGTGTATGTGGGGGGTGTTTCTGTGTGTTCACATATACGTGAGTTTAGAACAACCTTAAACATTCTTTCTCAGGAGCCATCCACCCTAGTTATATTTTAAAATCTTTTTTCTTCTATTTTATCTGTGTGGTGTTTTGCCTGCCTGTATGTTTGTGTGCTACGTGCCTGCAGTGCCCATGGAAGCAGAGGACATCAGAACCCCAGCAACTAGAGGCACAGATTTGATAGCCTCTGTATAGGCACTGAGGAACAAGCCCATGCCTTAATGCAAGAAAAACAAGCGTTCTTAGCCACTGATCAATCTCTCCAGCTCACCACCCTAGTTTCAGAGACAGAATTTCTCACTGGGACCTGGGGCTCACTGAAACAGGTAATTCAGAGATCTGCCTTTCTCCAGCCCCCCCCCCCCAACACACACACACACAGTGCTAGAATTACATACCAACATTTTTTAGATTAAAAATTAATGATTTATGTATGGTCAGGAAGAGTGTGGACCTGAGTTTAGGTGTCTGGTGCGACCACCAGAAGGCGCTAGATTCCCTGGAGCTGGAGTTACAAGTGGTTGTGATTTGCCCCACATGGGTACTAGGAACCAGGCCCAATGCTCTTAACCACTGACCCAGCTCTCCTGCCACATCAGCCAGGCCTTTTGGACTTCGGTTTGGGGAATTGTTGTTGTTGTTGTTGTTGTTGTTGTTGTTGTTGTTGTTGTTGTTGTTGTTGCTGTTGCTGCTGCTGCTGTTGTTGTTGTTTGCAGTTTTTTTAATGTGGGTGTTGCAGATTGAACTAGAGTCCTCCTGCTTGCATCACAAAGCACTTTACTACTGAGCTCCCTTCCCAGGCCCCAGCACTTGTATTCTTTAAAAACATGCATTCCAAAACCTGTTGCTGCATTATTTAGTGAACTATTATTTCGAGTTATTCCTTATGGTGATAGCTCCCCCATGTACATAATACTTTATAACTCGTAAATCAGTTTTATGTACGGATTCTAATGCGCCCCAAATCTCCTGGGAGCAGCAATGCGGAGGAGTGCCATCCTCCCAAATTTACTGGTGATAAAACCGAAGCAGGACAGCCAAGTGGCCATCCAAACCCACACAAATGTGTGGCAGTAGCTTCAATGTCAGAACAAGACAGTGGCTTTTTTTTTAATGTGACAGGGGAAATGGCCCAGTCAGTAAAGCACTTGCTGGGGACTCAGGCTTGTTCTACAGGACCCATGTATAAATGTGGGGCGTAGTCACTCCTTTGTGATCTCAGTGCAGAGGGGGTAGAAGAAGGCAGAGCCGAGTCTCGATGGCCAGCCAGCCTAGTCAACCTGGTGAACTCCAGGCCGGGGGAGAGCCTGATTCACCAAGTAAGGTGCCAATGCCTCAGGAATGACCCTCCAAGTTGACCTCTGGCCTCCACATGTGAACACACACACACACAGACACACACACACTCACACTCACACTCACACATGACCACACACCTGAGCATACACAAATAGGTAAAGTAAAGAAATAATAAAACGAAAGTGAAGTTTGCCTGAATTGGGGCATGTGGTTGGTAGCTATAGCCTTGTAGATTTGATATCCGGACCTGCAGACACATAGTCCTCTGAATTTAGGTTTAATCAAGGCAAAAGGCATCTTATTCTCCACCAAGAGATTCCCACTTGGCAGCTAGACCACCTTCACTCTCAGGTAAACCAGACACGCAGAAGTTAGCCTGATAGCCCAGGACCTTCACATGCACGCCTCCGCACAGTGGGTCTAGGTCTACCAGCTGTCTCTGGGTCTCCCCAAAATTCAAACTGTTCCAGACTCACCTAGGCTTTGTGTAATTTCTTTTATCTTTTCCTCATCTCTAAAGCACCACATTCAGGTCAAATATAGATTTAGTTTTCTCATTCTCCTGGGTGGCTCAAAACTGGTGGAGACTCTCTGAGGTGACCCCAGCTCACTCCAGGAGCCCCATATCTCCACGACTGACTTCCTGTGTAAAAAAGAAACTAAGTTTAAAAATTGCTGTACCCAAATTTTAAAAATCTGTTTCTTGTTTTATATTTTAAGTAACTTATTTTTTATTTTATTTTTTTATTTACTTTATATCCCAGTCACAGCTACCCCTCCCTCTTTTCCTCCCAGTGCCTTCTTCCCTCCCCTCCCCATCCACCACTTCTTCCCCTCTCTTAAGAAAAGCAAGGCCTCCCATAGACATCAACCACCATTGGCATATCAAGTCGCAGTAGGACTAGGTACATATTCTGTTGAGACTAGATAAGGCAGCCCAGTTAGAGGAAAGGGATCCAAAGGCAGGCAATGTAGTCGGCAGCAGCCCCTGATCCTGCTGTTAGAAGTCATGTATGTCCCAGCTGCACAACTTTTACGTATGTACAGAGGACCTAGATCCGTCCCATGCATGCTCTCTGGTTGGCAGTTCAGTCTCTGTGAGCCCCTATGGACCCAGGTTAGTTGATTCTGTAGGTTTTCTTGCTGTGTCCTTGATCCCTCTGGCTCTCTCAAACCTTCCTCCCTGTCTTCAGCAGGCTTCCCCAAGCTCTGCGTGATGTTTGCCTGTGGGTCTCTACATTAGTTTCCATCAGGTGCTGGGTGAAGCCTCTATGATGACAGGTATGCTAGGCTCCTGTCTACAGGTATAGCAGAATATCATTAAGACTGTCGGAAGGTGGGTTCCTTCTCGTGGTATGGGTCTCAAGATGGTGTGTGTGTGTGTGTGTGTGTGTGTGTGTGTGTGTGTGTGTGTGTGTGTGTGTGTGTGTGGTAAGTGGATGGCTGTGTTCAAGGTACCCTGGTACATGGGTGGAGGTCATTAGATAATGTTTGAGAGTTCATTCTCTGCTTTCTTCCATGTGGACCTGTTAATAAACTGACGTTGACACACCTGGCTGCAGTTGCCCACTGAGCCTTCTTCATTGCCCTGTGTCTGGTGTTGTCAAGGCTGAGTGACTATAGTCACTGTGAAAGGCAATGGGTTTCATAATGAGACTTTGCGTTCAAGCATTTCACTGCATTGACCGCCTACACCCGCCATTGCCTTTCCCTGTTCCTCTCCACCACTTGCCCTCTTCCTCCCAAATGGCCCTCCTGCCACTTCCACAACCCAAGCACATGGTTGAATAAAATATACATTCCACATAGAGAGGAAATGTGCAGCGTGCTCCTCTCCGTGCCTGACTTGTTTCCCATAAAGTTGGATGCTCTCCACAGCTCTGAGCATTGTCCCGCGTATGAC